>NW_028319144.1:0-300000 GCF_062004578.1 Staurois parvus
TACATAAGGGGGGATATGCTCTCCATGTATAATACATAAGGGGGATATGATCACCATGTATAATACATAAGGGGGGATATGATCTCCGTGTATAATACATAAGGGGAGATGTGATCTGCATGTATAATACATAAGGGGAGATTTGATCTCCATGTATAATACATAAGGGGGATATGATCTCCATGTATAATACATAAGGGGGGATATGATCTCCATGTATAATACATAAGGGGGGATATGATCTCCATGTATAATACATAAGGGGGATATGATCTCCATGTATAATACATAAGGGGGGATATGATCTCCATGTATAATACATAAGGGGGGATATGATCTCCATGTATAATACATAAGGGGGATATGATCACCATGTATAATACATAAGGGGGATATGATTTTAATGTATAATACATAAGGGGGGATATGATCTCCATGTATAATACATAATGGGGGATATGATCTCCATGTATAATACATAAGGGGGGATATGATCTCCATGTATAATACATAAGGGGGATATGATCTCCATGTATAATACATAAGGGGGATATGATCTCCATGTATAATACATAAGGGGGGATATGATCTCCATGTATAATACATAAGGGGGGATATGATCTCCATGTATAATACATAAGGGGGATATGATTTCCATGTATAATACATAAGGGGGGGGGATATGATCTCCATGTATAATACATAAGGGGGGATATGATCTCCATGTATAATACATAAGGGGGGATATGATCTCCATGTATAATACATAAGGGGGATATGATCTCCATGTATAATACATAAGGGGGGATATGATTCCATGTATAATACATAAGGGGGGATATGATCTCCATGTATAATACATAAGGGGGGATATGATCTCCATGTATGATACATAAGGGGGGATATGATCTCCATGTATAATACATAAGGGGGGATATGATCTCCATGTATAATACATAAGGGGGGATATGATCACCATGTATAATGCATAAGGGGGGATATGATCACCATGTATAATACATAAGGGGGATATGATCTCCATGTGTAATACATAAGGGGGGATATGATCTTCATGTATAATACATTAGAGGGATATGATCACCATGTATAATACATAAGGGGGGATATGATCTCCATGTATAAATCATAAGGGGGGGATATGATCTCCATGTATAATACATAAGGGGGGATATGATCTCCATGTATAATACATAAGGGGGGATATGATCTCCATGTATAATACATAAAGGGGGATATGATCTCCATGTATAATACATAAGGGGGGATATGATCTCCATGTATAATACATAAGGGGGATATGATCACCATGTATAATACATAAGGGGGATATGATCTCCATGTATAATACATAAGGGGGGGATATGATCTCCATGTATAATACATAAGGGGGGATATGACCACCATGTATAATACATAAGGGGGGATATGATCTCCATGTATAATACATAAGGGGGGATATGATCTCCATGTATAATACATAAGGGGGGATATGATCTCCATGTATAATACATAAGGGGGGGATATGATCTCCATGTATAATACATAAGGGGGGATATGATCTCCATGTATAATACATAAGGGGGGATATGATCTCCATGTATAAATACATCAGTGATGGGGGGGCGCTCTTTACATCTGGACAAAAAGAGATTTAATCTCCAAACATGGAAAGGTTTCTTCACTGTGAGAGCTGTGAGAATGTGGAATAGACTCCCTCAAGAGTTGGTTGTGGCCAGCTCAGTGGATTGCTGTAGGAAAGTCCTGGATTCTTTCTTGGATACACAGAATATAACTGGATATAACATTTATAGGTAAAGTTGATCCAGGGAATATCCGATTGCCTCTCAGGGGATCAGGAAGGAATTTGTTTTTGCCTGCAGGAGCAAATTGGATCGTGCTTTGCTGGGTTTTTTGCCTTCCTCTGAATCAACTGTGGGTGTAGGAATATAACTTTTTAATTTTTTTATGGTTGATCTGGATGGACTTTTGTCTTTTTTCAGCCAGACTAACTATGTAACTATGTTTGATCCCAAGTGGTCATCACGGTAGTCTATCGGCCCGGTAACATTTATCCTGTAAGCCCAGAGGGGCCCTTTGTCTATTTGGACCCAAGAAACACTGTCCCAGTTCTTGTAAAGAGAACATAGTTTCTGGCCATTGAATGAGCATTCTGGCTGTAGCAGTACACCAAGGGTGGCAATGGCATATACCCCCCCCACCTCCCAGTCCCACCACCACCACTGCCAACACCTCCAATAACCCAGCCAGTAATTACATCTGAAAGCATTTCTAATAACATTTATACAGTTCAGGACCCGTATGGGAACGCTCTGAAAGAAGCTGATGGTTTGCCTTGATAAATATTTTTTTCTGCTCCCCCAGATTAATTATTTATTGCATGCTTTGACCCCAGGGAGAGGTGGGTTTTATAGGCCCCCATGCACATCTATACATACTTATCTTCTTATCATTTTTATTGCTTTTGGCCTGACAAATGAAGCTGCCAGACAAACCAAAGATCCAATTACAGATTGTGACATAAATGTGACATAAATGTACAGATTTGAGTAGATAAGATGTGACCTGTAGAAAATTTGTAATCCTAAATGTAGTTTCATTCCTTGTCATTAAAGAAATAAGGTATTCAGAGACAGATGGTCATCAAATTAGCATCTGAAGGGACCTAGCTTCCTCTGGAAGTGGCACCTGGGTGCTAATAAGATTTTGTCACCTATATGTCATCAGACTCTGCCATCTTCCTGAAGCTGTAAAGAGAAATGCAGACGTTTTGGCTTCATGACACCAGGGGGTCTCCGAGGTGTCTATGGAGCTCTAAAAGTATATACATACATCAAAGGAGTATGTTTCATCCCTCTAAGAGCTAAAATATTAGTTGCAGAGAGATGAAAATACTTCCTTCTGATGGAGCACTCTGTAGACCACATCGGCATATAAAAACTATATTTGTGGCCTATGCAGAATGCCAGAAAAATGCAGCAAATGGTTATGTGGCATTGGAGTGCGATAGCGGAACAGCGATCGGACTGATGCGCTGGTGTCGGAAATCCAATCCCCGACTTGGTGATTCAAGCCAGTCTTGGTCCAATTGACTTTGGGCAGGTCAGCACCCAGAACATCCTGTGGGCGGGTAAAGGAAAACCCCCCCAGGGTCAATTGGCCGAGGACTAAACGTCCATATCCCCATAAATTGAGTCCCCGGACATTGGGACATTGTGATTCGTATGGAGCTGGTTCGATCGACTAATGGATTGCTGACTTTTTCTGACTTGCTCCAGTCGCAGGATAACTCTTGGTAAAAGTTTTATTTCTGTTTATTCCCTTTAATTTTATAGTGAATAGTCACTTGTGTGTCTTCGTGTATTTCTTGTACTTTCTGTAACTTTTTATACTTTGTACATATTTTATGCACTGCCCACTTTCGTGATATTAAATCTTAAAATTAATAAGTGACTTCTGGGTACTTAAACTCGGGCTCATATCTCCGGAGAGATTAGATTGGAGAGATTAGATTGTATTGTATTTTAGTGCCTTTTATTTGCTCGGTCAAGCTCATTGCCAATCTGTATGCAATTGCACTGCGTGTGGGCAGATTGTGTGCAGGTTGCAAAGGTAGCAGATCTGCCAGACGGAGATCTGTGTGTGTGTGTGGTGTCCCAACAGACCGTTCTGCGGATAAACTGTTGGGTGGTGGCCAGCTACCGTTTGTGGTGTGTCTGGTTTGGGGGTGTGTGGACAGTGTAAGAGTGATTAACACCGGGGTTCTAGCTGTAGGATAGTTGGAGGGATCCTAGAAGGGTGTGTGATTGCTAAGCTGCTCCTCAACTCTAATCAGTGCACCAGATTGTATATACGATTTGTATCTGCCAGTGTGTGTGGTCACATCTGGATTGGAGTGGAGTCTCCCTCCGGTGGTGGCCAAGAGGTAGTGCGGGCTGTGAAAGTACATCACGGCTGGTCTTATATACGGCTTTATATATTCAAAGTTGAGTCCCCTTTATTCCCTCTTACCCCAAGTCACGGCTGCACGTGCGCGCCTCGGTTAGCTAGTCGCTGTGGGCGTGGCGTGTGGGGAATCCGTGACACAGATAAATTGTTGAGGAGTGGAGTTATTGGAAATGGTAACAATTGTTTTTTTTTTAAACCTTCCAAATGAAGTTCTTTTGTTTTCATAGGACATACGGGAAGCGTCTGTCTGGGAGATCCTCACTGCCCCCAGACCAAGTTTTTCTAAAAGCTTTTGGTAGGTAGAATAATCCAATTAGAGATAACACACGCACAAACAATCGATAATAACGTTCTCCTACAGATTCAAAGGTGGTCAGCTTCAAAAAAAAGAAAAAGAAAAAGAAAACAAATGTACTGTATATAAAGATTATATTTCATACAGAAACATACGGCAAACACAACGTTGCATTGCTATAAAACACAAATAGTAAAAATAATGACAACAATAAGGCTCGGTTCACACCGCCGCGACTTGGGATCCGACTTGTGAGACCCCAAGTCACATGACATGTGAAATCCCATGTTAGTCGATGAGAACTGTCCTAACTAGCACTACTGAAGTTGCTCTGACTTTAGAAAAGGTTCCTGTGCTACTTCAAGATGTCTTCTATCCGACTTGTGCCCATAGACTTTAATGGAAGTCGCCTCCAAGTTGGATCCTCATCTATATGGATGTGATTTGGATCCGACATTACAAGAAGACTAACCAGGCAAGCTGCATGGCATGAAAGTCGTACTCAAGTTGCATCAAGTCACCAGCAAATTGCCAGGAAGTCACCTGGCAAAGTCGCACCGTAAGTTGCGTGACTTTTAGGTCGCAGTAATGTGAACGGAGCCTAAAAAAAGAATATGGGAAAGATAATAGCAGGAATATCTACTCTAAATGGACACCGAGCCTCTTTTCCTCACAATGTATTAAAGTTCCTCACCAACTGTCTTCTCAACTTATTTTGGTTCCAGGTTTCATTTCCTTTGCTCATGCTCCGTTCAATTTAGTCCCCGCCACAAACTTAGCCTCAGCCTCAAAAAGTCATACTCATGTGAAAGCTTCTAAAGCTCTTCTTACCCACAACATTCCTCTGCATGATACTCCATAAGAATTGATTTTCAAATTTCGCCTCCTAGTGATTTCCATGGGGTTTTCATTACAAATTCACAATTTGTGCATTTATGGTTGTGTTGGGTTCAACTTGCCCTTGAATTGAGGCGAGAGACGCACCCTCAGGGGTAAGCAATAATAAAATCTTAACTTTGAATGAGAATGACCTCATAAATCTAAAATGAAAATGTCATTCTATGTGTATATATCTGAATTTATATCTGAATTTATTTAGAGGCATATAGAGATTATAAACACTAGGCAACTGGGTCAGAGCATCTCCAAAACTACAGCTCTTGTGGGATGCTCCTGATCTGTAGTGGTCAGGACTGACCAAAAGTGGTCCAAGGAAGGAAAACCGGTCATGGGGTGCCAAGGCTCATCAATGCGGGTGGGAAGGCTCATTGATGGGGGTGGGGAGGGAAGGCTCATTGATGGAGGTGGGGAGGGAAGGCTCATTGATGTAAGTGGGGTGGGAAGGCTCACTAATGGAGGTGGGGAGAGGAGGCTCATTGATGGAGGTGGGGAGGGAAGGCTCATTGATGGAGGTGAAGAGGGAAGGCTCATTGATGGAGATGCAGAGGGAAGGCTCACTAATGGAGGTGTGGAGGGAAGGCTCATTGATGGAGGTGGGGAGGGAAGGCTCACTGATGTAAGTGGGGTGGGAAGGCTCACTGATGGAGGAGGGGAGAGAAGGCTCATTGATGGAGGTGGGGAGGGAAGGCTCGTTGATGGGGGTGGGGAGGAAAGGCTCATTGATGGAGGTGAAGAGGGAAGGCTCATTGATGGAGATGTGGAGGGAATGCTCACTAATGGAGGTGTGGAGGGAAGGCTCATTGATAGGGGTGGGGAGGGAAGGCTCATTGATGGAGGTGGGGAGGGAATGCTCATTGATGGAGGTGGGGAGAGAAGGCTAATTGGTGGAGGTTGGGGGAGAAGGCTCATTGATGGGGAGGGAAGGCTCATTAATGGAGGTGGGGAGGAAAGGTTCATTGATGGAGGTGGGGAGAGAAGACTCATTGATGGAAGTGGGGAGGGAAGGCTCTCTGTTGGAGGTGGGGAGGGAAGGCTTATTGATGGAGGTGGGGAGGTAAGGCTCATTGATGGAGGTGGAGAAGGAAGGCTCACTGATGGGGGGGCTCATTGATGGAGGTGGGGAGGGAAGGCACATTGATAGAGGTGGGGAGGGAAGGCTCATTGATGGAGGTTGGGAGGGAAGGCTCATTGATGGAGGTGGGGAAGGAGAGCTCATTAATTGAGGTGGGGAAGGAACGCTCATTGATGGACGTGGGGAGGGAAGGCTCAGTGATGGAGGTAGGGAGGGAAGGCTCATTGAAGGAGGTGGGGAAGGAAGGCATAATGATGGCAGAGGGGAGAGAAGGCTCATTGATGGAGGTGGGGAGGGAAGGCTCATTGATGAAGGTGGGGTGGGAAGGCTCATTGATGTAGGTGGGGTTAATTGGTTCCTGTCTAAATTGGCCCCAGTATGTGTATGTATGAATGTAAGTTAGGGACCTTAGATTGTACACCTCTTGAGGGTTAGGGACTGATGTGAATGTACAATATATATGTAAAGCGCTGAGTAAATTGACAGCGCTATATAAGTACCTGTAATAAACAAATAATAATTATATATATATACTGCGTGTTGAAATGCGTCTTTTAGATATTAAAAAATATATGAAAAATATTTTTACAAATATATTTTTTTTAAATATATTCTTCAGATTTTTTTTAACATATATTTTTACATATATTTGTAAAATGCATTCCAAAAATGTAGATACGTATTTTGAAAGTCATACAGTATATTTGAAAATGTATTTTTAAAAATATTTTTCATATATTTTGTAATAAAAACACATTTTTAACATGCAATATATATATATATATATATATATATATTTTTTTAAATATATTGAATATGGCCAGAATTGTAGCATTTTAAATAGTACTTTGCATTCTAATCAATTCTAATCAGATATATTTTTCTTCCATATGGGTTTGTAGCTGCGGACTTTCATTTTTGTTTTTTTTTTGTTTTTTTTAGAAATCTGAAAAACTGATTTAAGGAACAAATAACAGGATTCAATGATCTTTCATATTTGCCTGGAGTTCAGCTTTAAAATCCAACTGTTAGCAGAGAAATATGGAGATTGCTGTTGCCGGGCTCCTATGTCAATGCTAGCTGCCCGGCTCTTACTGGCTTCAAGTCGCACACCCGGAACGAGAATGCAGAACGTTTTCTGAGTCAGCGACCTCAACATTTTTTAAAGCCGAAATAACAGCATGACAGCCGGGCTTTTCCCCGTCTCGGATGGAGAGCTCAGCATTAGTAGCCTTCAGTCTTCCTTTCATGGATGGTTTCCTTGAAGGTATTTCGGGTGGCCGGTGCTCTATATTGGCTCGTGAGAAAAGTACTCAAAGTGCAGTGAATATTGACAAAGTATAAAAATCACCAAACCAATTTTTACCCCCCAGTGTGACTACAGTAATATTACACCCGATTGGTTACTTTGGGCTGTTGCACCCTGCATCTGGTCATTTGTCATTTTAAACAGGTCCTGTTGGGTTATGCCAACCCCCCCAGACCAGGCATTCCGACTTGACAAGTGTCCTTTCTGCAGAATAATCCGGCGCTCTTCAGACTTGGTTTTGGGGCCCTTGAAGTGGTTCTGATGGGGTGCCACTCGTGTCCCCCGCTTGATGGTCTTCTGTGAAGACAAAAATACAACAAAGTCAACTGACTTGTTGGAAAATGAGGCTCATTGGTTCAACTTCATAAATATGGACAAAAAGTAATGATCAAGATCCACTTCCAGTCCAGACACTTTCACCCCCATCCAGTCTGGACACTTTCCCCCCCTTCCAGTCCGGACACTTTCCCCCCCTTCCTGTCTGGACACTTTCACCCCCTTCCAGTTCGGACACTTTCCCCCCCTTCAGTCCGGACACTTTCAGCCCCTTCCAGTCCGGACACTTTCACCCCTTCCAGTCCAGACACTTTCACCCCCTTCCAGTCCGGACACTTTCCCCCCCTTCCAGTCCGGACACTTTCCCCCCCTTCCAGTCCGGACACTTTCAGCCCCTTCCAGTCCGGACACTTTCACCCCCTTCCAGTCTGGACACTTTCACCCCTTCCAGTCCGGACACTTTCCCCCCCTTCCAGTCCGGACACTTTCCCCCCTTCCAGTCCGGACACTTTCCCCCCCCTTCCAGTCCGGATACTTTCCCCCCCTTCCAGTCCGGACACTTTCCCCCCCTTCCAGTCCGGACACTTTCACCCCCTTCCAGTCCGGACACTTTCCCCCCCCTTCCAGTCCGGACACTTTCATCCCCTTCCAGTCCGGACACTTTCCCCACCCTTCCAGTCCAGACACTTCCCCCCCCCTTCCAGTCTGGATACTTTCATCCCCTTCCAGTCCGGACACTTTCACCCCCTTCCAGTCCGGACACTTCCCCCCCCTTCCAGTCCGGACACTTTCATCCCCTTCCAGTCCGGACACTTTCCCCCCCTTCCAGTCCAGACACTTTCCCCCCTTCCAGTCCGGACACTTTCACCCCCTTCCAGTCCGGACACTTTCACCCCCTTCCAGTCCGGACACTTTCCCCCCTTCCAGTCCGGACACTTTCACCCCCTTCCAGTCCGGACACTTTCACCCCCTTCCAGTCCGGACACTTTCCCCCCCTTCCAGTCCGGACACTTTCACCCCCTTCCAGTCCGGACACTTTCACCCCCTTCCAGTCCGGACACTTTCCCCCCCTTCCAGTCCGGACACTTTCACCCCCTTCCAGTTCGGACACTTTCACCCCCTTCCAGTCTGGACACTTTCATCCCCTTCCAGTCTGGACACTTTCACCCCCTTCCAGTCCGGACACTTTCATCCCCTTCCTGTCCAGGCAAAGTTTCAGCTTTCTGCGCTCTCACACTTTGAATGACAATTGCGCGGTCATGCAACACTGTTCCCATATGAATTTTTTAGCATTTTTTTTGAGACAGATAAACTTTTTCTTGGTGGTATTTATTCACCAATGCAATTTTTTTTTTCTTATAAAATTTTACAAATAAATAATCTTTCTTCATAAATCAGCTATCTTTTTAGTAAAAAAAAAAAACAAATTAGTTTATAACCAACAATTATAATTTTTCAATTTTTTTTACATTTTGTATTATATTATTATTTATGTTTTTTTTACATACTGTCACCCTAGTAACACTGTACTACTTGTGGGGGGTGGTGAAGATTTTTTTTTTTTTCTTTTTACACTGATTGCTTTTACACCTATAAAAGCAATACTTTCTCCTCTCTGGCTGCATTCTTGCAGCCATTGAGAAATACTGTGTGAGCTGTGATTGGTCACAGCTTGTCACATGGTACAAGGCTGTTGTGAATGGCCCTGTACCATGATCATTCACAGATTTCACACGTAGTAAGCAATGATGTCAGAAGTTACATCTTGCTTACTACTATTCATGTGATCACTGATTGGCCAATCAATGATCACATGATCAGGACCTCACACAACAATCGGACACAGCGGGCACCGGATCCTGGGGAGCGCGCACAATCAGGGAAGCGGGAGGATGTTTATAAACGGCCACCGACTCCTGCACTGGGGTTTTGTCAGCAGGTCCCGACCACTGATTCATAGCTGGGACCTGCTGATCGGCTGTGTCCAATCACAGCCCAGATGTCTGTGTTGGCAAACAACCCAGGGCACTGTACGGAAGGAACAAGCTGATTGTTTCTTCTCCCTGCAAAGCAAGGACCAGTTTTAAACCTTCCTTTTTCGCCAAATTTCCTTTAAAAAAATCAATTTATTGTTATTCAGATTTTTGATCATACAAAAGTTGTAAAACAAGGACAAAATAATAATAATAGCAACAATGATAATGAAAATAACAATAATAATTTATTATCTCTAATTGCCAATATGTTTTATTGCTAATTTTAGGTGTATCTAAAGCTAAACGTTTTTTAAGCATTGGACAACGTGGTGGGGGGGGGGGGGGGTAGTAGTACCCCTGCCATGTTTTTGTTGTTGTCTGTGTTCTCACTGGGAAGAGCTCCCCATTCTAGTTATACTAGTGACCATTGTCTTTGGTACAGAAAATGAAGAAAAATCCAAAATTTGGAGTTGTCACTAAAACAGAAAATTCTTTTAATTACTAAAAATAAAAAACCTGATATTGTTTATTGTCCTTCATCACATAATATTCTGAATAAATGTATTATAATTTATTGCACAGAGATATAATTAGCATAGTGTGGCACATTGGGGGTTGATTTCCTAAAGGCAAATAGCTTGTTGCAGGGGAAGTTGCATGTTCCAAGGAAATTTTCCCCAGAACTTAGTTAACAAGGGGAAGCTCTTCTGACTTCCATCATCCAATCAGATGGAAGTAAAAAACTATTTTTCTTTCCTTTCCTTTGCACAAATTTGTTTGCCAAGCTCCATTCACTGAGCTCTAGAGAAAAAATTCCCTTGCAAAGGGCAACTTTCCCTGACAAAGAGAACAACCTATTTGCCTCCGTTGTGTTTTTATTGGATATCTGGATGGATTTATTCCATTGGGGTGCCAACATCGAGGATATTTCTGAATGGAAGTTTTTGCCTGGACATTTCTTCTATAGATTCCTATTTATTGATCGATTTGATTTTGCTCAGACTTGCACTTTAACCTCATTGTGAAAAAAATGGTGATATTTACCTCTGCTTTCCCGAATGGAGGACGCTCGGCGACGATACAAGATGTACAGAACAACACTAATCGCAAGGCCCAGCACACATAGAATTGGAATAATAATTTTTGTGTTATCCGTGCAAATCGGTTTCTCACTTCCTGTCAGAATAAGAAAGATAAATCACTTAAATGGTTCTTTTCAGGGAACGTGGAGCTCACGATTTTACCGATTTTACTGATCAAATTGATTAGAATGCAAAGTGCTTGTATTAAAGTGACAATAAAAGATACCAAAAATAATCCATATACATCCTCTACTGTATCCCATATGGAAGAAAAATATATTTGAAATATATTTTTAAAATATTCTTCCCAAATATATTGACATATATTCGAAATACTACAATTTTAGCCGTATTCAATATATTTCAAAAATATATTTCAATAAATATATACAGTATACATTGTATGCTGAAATGCGTTTTTATTACAAAATATTTGAAAAATATTTTTAAAAATACATTTCAAATATACTTGTGACGTCAGTGTAGGCGGGACAGAACGCACACGGAGAGCAGTAGACACACAAGGGTTTTATTGAGAGATGTGAGACACTTGATCGGGGTAACAAGGGTAACGTCCGGGCACACAACAGAGGGGCAGTCCAGGCAAGGATGATCCAGGCACACAGTGGGGACAGTTCAGGGCACTCCGCAACATGCGGTTTGTAGGGGCACTCACGGTAGGTGGCTTCCAGGGACACTCAGCAGCGGACAGCTTCCAGGGACACTCAGCAGCGGACAGCTTCCAAGGACACTCAGCAGCGGACAGCTTCCAGGGACACTCAGCAGCGGACAGCTTCCAGGGACACTCAGCAGCGGACATCTTCCACGGACACTCAGCAGCGGACATCTTCCAGGGACACTCAGCAGCTAACAGCTTCCAGGGACACTCAGCAGCGGACAGTTTCCAGGGACACTCAGCAGCTAACAGCTTCCAGGGACACTCAGCAGCGAGCAGGGTCACTCAACAGCAGCTTCCAGGGACACTCAGCAGCGGACAGCTTCCAGGGACACCCAGCAGCGAGCAGGGTCACTCAACAGCAGCTTCCAGGGACACTCAGCAGCTAACAGCTTCCAGGGACACCCAGCAGCGAGCAGGGTCACTCAACAGCAGCTTCCAGGGACACTCAGCAGCGGACAGCTTCCAGGGACACCCAGCAGCGAGCAGGGTCACTCAACAGCAGCTTCCAGGGACACTCAGCAGCGGACAACTTCCAGGGACACCCAGCAGCAAGCAGGGTCACTCAGCAGCAGCTTTAAGGGACACTCAGCAGCGGACAGCATGCAGGGACACTCAGCAGCATCCAGGGACACTCACAGCAGACAGCATGCAGGTTCACTCAGCGGCAGCTTCCAGGGGCACTCAGCAGCATACAGCGTGCAGGGACACTCACCAGCGGACAGGATTTAGTCCAGTGAATGTTTATTATTCACTTCAAAAGGTCACAAAATTAAACCAACACATTTTGTGGGCTCATAAATCCCTCTATCAGGACTAGGTCTGATGAAGGAAGATTTGTGAGCTCCCCCCCCCCCCCCCTCCCACCAAATATTAACTGTTCCTAGAGGTTCAAAACGTGCTTTGAATGTCTATATGAAGGGATGAGGATATCACAACTCAAGATATAGTCCAGTGAATGTTCATTTTTCACTCAGAAAAGTCATAAAGTATAGCCAACGCGTTTCAAGGGCTCACAAATCCCTTCATCAGGGCTAGGTGTGATGAAGGAGGATCAGTGAACTACCAAAATGTGTTGGCTATACCTTCTGACCTTTTGAAGTGAATATTAATCTTTGTTGGGCTACATCTTGAGTTGTGGCGCTCTCTTCCTTTTATATAATTGTTAGTCATGTCATACTTCTATCTTTGACTGTCCAAAAAAGTAACATCTACTCTCTATAGGTCCCTTTCATCAAGTCCCAACAGCATGATAAAAAAGCTGTATATGACTGGGGCTCCATCAGAGAGGGCCAATTGTCCTCTATCCATGGCCATGTAAATGAATGAATATAATTAAAGCTGAATGTCGGGGAAATAACAATGATTGTAGCTCTGTAATCAATAATATATCATTAAATGTATATTTTAAGCATATCAAACTTCGGGGCGCAGATTTCATAGATAACGTTTAGCACGTAGAAGCTGTGGAACTGGTATTTTTTAAATACATGGATCTGATTTGGTATCAGACTCAGGAATGGAGGAGAAACAAGAGCAGCCAATCAGTTCATGTGCTGATAATATGCTGATAGGAGGAGAGAGCAGAGTGATGAAGAGATGAGCTCATCACTGCGCTGCTTCTCCTTTCACTGTCCAGTCACAGGCTGGGGGAGGGTCCATGACAGCCGGACCTCAGAGGAAGTAGGTTAATGGATGCTGGTCATCATTCAAATGAGAAAACTGAGGACATCTATTGGATGAAAAGCAGTACTGCAGGGCAGGGATTGAAGGTTTGTGTTGTAACAAAAACTTTTAGGGCCAATTCACACTGCAAAAATGCATTTTGGACACGTTTTTGCCTACAGTTCACACCACATGCAGTTCCGATGCAGTTTGGATGCAGTTTGCCGTGTTCCAGTACGGTTCTGTGCAGAAAAAAATGCAGCCTGTTCTACTTTTTTTTCTGCACCGGACACTGACTGGAACTGAATGCACTGGTGTGAACTAGGGCCATTGGAATGCATGGAAAACACTGTGCATGCATTTTTGATGCAGAAAAAAAGCGCAGTGGACTGCATCTGGTGTGAACTGGCCCTTAATGTTTTTTAATTTTTTTGGTTTTTGTTTGAAGTTCTGCCTTAAGTATATTACTTCCCCGATTGCTCGACGTCCAGCTACCAAAATCTCTTTTAGCTTACTTTATTTTGCCTTTTCCTTACCTGTCACAGTTATTTCAAAAGTAAACAGTTCAATGCTCCAATTATTATTGATAATTTCCAGGATGTATGGTCCACGTTCCTGGAAGGTGACACTATGCACAGTCACAGTTAGCTGGTTTCTGACTTTTCTGACACAAAACTTCCTATTGTCTGAGCAGTGAGGCTCCATGTCAGTCACATCCGTGATGCTCAGCAATACTTTGTTACTATTCAACATTTTCAGGTCTACCTCGTGTATTTCAGAGAATTGACTATTAAGGAGGACTTCAATATTTTCTCCACATTCCTTCATTGCCTCTAATAGAGAGGGAAAATAGAAAGCCGTTTTAACCAAATTTATGGTTTTATCACTTTTTATTTAATTTTAGGTCTATAATTAAAAGTTATACAAGTATGACGAAGATATAGATCAGGGGCGGACTGACCATTTGGAAACTCGGGCACTGCCTGAGGGCCCGGGGTAAGTAGGGGGCCCCATGAGTTGCCCCTGGTACCTTTTTCATAGGCTTTTTTGAGTTTGGGCAAGAACACAGGGGCCCCATGATCCCCTATTGCCTGGGGGCCCCATGAGTCGTCAGTCCGCCCCTGATCAGGGGTCTCCAAATTTCTAATCAAAGGGCCAGTTTACTGTTCTTCACCCCTTTTAGGGGCCCGACTGTTGCAACTGGGAGCAGAAAATGTCCTGGCATTGGTGGGAGTGAACAATGCTCTGTTTATTTGAAACACCGTGCCCTGTCATTGGTGTCAGTGGGAGGAATAGTGTTCCAACATTGGTGTCCGTGGGAGGAATAGTGCCCCATCATTGGTGTCAGTGGGAGGAATAGTGCCCCATCATTGGTGTCAGTGGGAGGAATAGTGCCCCATCATTGGTGTCAGTGGGAGGAATAGTGCCCCATCATTGGTATCATTGGGAGGAATAGTGTCCCATCATTGGTGTCAGTGGGAGGAATAGTGCCCCATCATTGGTATCAGTGGGAGGAATAGTGTCCCATCATTGGTGTCAGTGGGAGGAATAGTGCCCCATCTTTGGTATCAGTTGGAGGAATAGTGCCCCATCATTGGTGTAGGTGAGAGGAATAGTGCCCCATCATTGGTGTCAGTGGGAGGAATAGTGTCCCATCATTGGTATCAGTTGGAGGAATAGTGCCCCATCATTTGTGTCAGTGGGAGGAATAGTGTCCCATCATTGGTGTCAGTGGGAGGAATACTGTCCCATCATTGGTATTGGTGGGAGGAATACTGTCCCATCATTGGTGTCAGTGGGGGGAATAGTGCCCCATGGTTGGTATCAGTGGGAGCAATAGTGCCCCATCATTGGTATCAGTGGGAGGAATAGTGTCCCATCTTTGGTATCGGTTGGAGGAATAATGCCCTATGGCTGGTGTCAGAGAGGGGCAATAGTATCGCATTGTTGTCCTCTCACTGACACCAATAATGTGGCAATATCCCCCCCCCACTAATACCAATATTTAAGCCCCTTAAAGTCTGATGGACAGTAAACTGGCCCTTCGTTTTGAAAGTTTGGAGACCCCTGACATAGACTATAGTGTCACATCCTGCTCCCTCCTCCCAGCAGTGACTCAGAAGCACCAGCCTAGTCACAGATTCACTTTAAGGGGACTTGTTTCAGCTTTTGTGTATACTCTCATAACAACAGCCCACGGTAAAGAAGCCTCCATTCGTTGGCTGTACATTCAAACGATCAGTAGAGGGCAGCAGAACTCACTTTCTTGATGCTTCACAGTAGACGCACCGAGGTTGTGCATATCATCCCAGCACATCCTGCTCCCCCTCCCAGAAGTGACTGATTAGCATTAGGCTGGTCACAGGTTCGCTTTAAGGGGACGTGTTCCTGCTTTGGCTTTGCTTCCTTGGCCCATATATATTTATATACTGTATGAAATAGCCAACGGTAGAGGAACCTCCATTTATATATTGAAATGATCAGTAGAGGAGAATGGAACTTACCAAAACGATGGGGTAGGTGCCTGCAATTCACTTTCTCTTTCCGCTCGCCATCTTTATTTTTATAGAATATGTTGCAACACATTTCCACTTTCCTGGTCTCGTCCGTCAACTTTAGGGAATTGTTCAAGTTTTGAAAGTTTTTTGTTGTATTTTTCTGAAATGTTTTGGTTTGATAATATTTTCTATCCCTGTCCATCCAGACAATTGTTGGCTCATAAATGCTTTCCACGTCAGCTTCACATGTCAGTTCATCCATACTTGATGAGAGCTTTGGCTCACACAGCCCTAGGTAGAATCAATCAATCAATCAATCAATCAATCAATCAATCAATGTTTACAGTAAATATTGATTGTGTGCTGGTAACATTTTCTGCAATTTGTGTTCACTTGGATACGTTCTGAATCATTGGTACAAAATGTGCCGGTAGGGTGCTGGATCCAAATGTGCATGAGAATGGGTATGGATTCTAACCCTTGGGGGCGCTCTCCCTCAGATGGGGTGTTCCTAGAAAACTGAAAACCCCAGAGCAGTCTCGGTAAAGTCAATAGAAAAGGATGAGAGCGCCGCAACCCAAGATTTAGTCCACTGAACATTTATTATTTGCTTCAAAAGGTCATAAAGCATAACCAACGCGTTTCAGGGGGCTCACAAATCCCTTCATCGGGGCTAGGTCTGAAGAAAGCAGATTTGTGAGCCCTCCAAAATATTAACTGTTCCTAGAGGTCCACAAAGTAGTTTGAATGTCTATATAAAGGGATGACGGCATCACAACTCAAGATTTAGTCCAGTGAATGTTTATTATTCACTTCAAAAGGTCATAAAATTAAACCAATGCGTTTTGTGGGCTCATAAATCCCTCTATCAGGACTAGGTCTGATGAAGGAAGATTTGTGAGCTCCCCCCCCCCCCCAAATATTAACTGTTCCTAGAAGTTCACAAAGTGCTTTAAATGTCTATATGAAGGGATGACGGCATCGCAACTCAAGATTTAGTCCAGTGAATGTTTATTATTCACTTCAAAAGGTCATAAAATTAAAACAACACGTTTCGTGGGCTCATAAATCCCTCCAACAGGACTAGGTCTGCTAACGGCGGATTTGTCAGCCCCCCCCCCAATATTAACTGTTCCTAGAGTTTCACAAAGTGCTTTGAATGTCTATATAAAAGGATGACGGCATCACAACTGAAGATTTAGTCCGGTTAATGTTAATTTTTCACTCAAAAAAGTCATAAAGTATATCCAACGCGTTTCAGGGGGCTCACAAATCCCTTCATCAGGGCTAGGTGTGATGAAGGAGGATCAGTGAACTACCAAAATGTTTTGGCTATACCGTCTGACCTTTTGAAGCGAGTATTGAACTTTGTTGGGCTACAGCTCTGTAATCAATAATATATCATTAATTGTATTTTTTAAGTATATCAATCTTCGGGGCGCTGATTTCATAGATAAAGTTTAGCACGTAGAAGCTGTGGAACTGGTATTTTTTAAATACATGGATCTGATTTGGTATCAGACTCTTACAGTTCCTGTACAGCCGAGCTCGAACTGAGAGATAGAGAGGCAACACCAGCAGCCAGTCACTTCATGTGTTGATAATATGCTGATAGAAGGAGAGAACAGAGTGATGAAGAGATGAGCTCATCACTGCACTGCTTCTCCTTTCACTGTCCAGTCACAGGCTGGGGGCGGATCCATGACAGCCTGACCTCAGAGGAAGTAGGTTAATGAATGCTGGTCATAATTCAAATGAGAAAACTGAGGACATCTAGTGGAGGTAAAGGAGTACTGCAGGGCAGGCATTGAAGGTTTGTGTTGCAACAAAAACTTTTAGGGCCAATTCACACTGCAAAAATGCATTTTGGACACGTTTTTGCTTACAGTTCATACCACACGCAGTTCCGGTGCAGTTTGGATGCAGTTTTCCGTGTTCCGTTCCTGTTCTGTGCAGAAAAACATGCAGCCTGTTCTATATTTTTTCTACAATGGAAACTGACTGGAACTGAATGCACTGGTGTGAACTAGGGCCATTGGAATACATGGAGAACACTGTGCATGCATTTTTGATGCAGAAAAAAAGCGCACTGGACTGCATCTGGTGTGAACTGGCCCTTAATGTTTTTTTAATTTTTTGGTTTTTGTTTGCAGTTCTGCCTTAAGTATATTACTTCCCCGATTGCTCGACCTCCAGCTACCAAAATCTCTTTTAGCTTACTTTATTTTGCCTTTTCCTTACCTGTCACAGTTATATAAAAAGTAAGCTGTTCAGGGCTCCCATTAGTATCTGTAATTGTCAGGATGTATGGCCCACATTCCTGGAAGGTGACACTATGCACAGTCACGGTTAGCTGGTTTCTGACTTTTCTGACACAAAACTTCCTATTGTCTGAGCAGTGAGGCTCCATGTCAGTCACATCCGTGATCTTCAGCAATGCTTTGTTATTATTATTCATTTTCAGGTCCACCTCGTGTATTTCAGAGAATTGACTATTAAGGAGGACTTCTATATTTTCTCCACATTCCTTCGTTGTCTCTAATAGAGAGGGAAAATAGAAAGCCATTTTATCCAAATTTATGGTTTTATCAATTATTATTTAATTTTAGGTCTATAATTAATAGTTATACAAGTATGGCGAAGATATAGATCCGGGGTCTCCAAACTTTCTAATCAAAGGGCCAGTTTACTGTTCTTCACCCCTTTTAGGGGCCGGACTGTTGCCACTGGAAGCAGAAAATGTCCCGGCATTGGTGGGAGTGAACAATGCCCTGTTTTTTTGTATTAGAGACACAGTGCCCTGTCATTGGTGTCAGTGGGAGGAATAGTGCCCCATCATTGGTGTCAGTGGGAGGAATAGTGTCCCATCATTGGTGTCAGTGGGAGGAATAGTGCCCCATCATTGGTGTCAGTGGGAGGAATAGTGTTCCATCATTGGTGTCAGTGGGAGGAATAGTGTTCCATAATTGGTGTCAGTGGGAGGAATAGTGTTCCATCATTAGTGTCAGTGGGAGGAATAGTGTTCCATCATTGGTGTCATTGGGAGGAATATTGTCCCATCATTGTTGTCAGTGGGAGGAATAGTGCCCCATGGTTGGTATCAGTGGGAGCAATAGTTCCCCATCGTTGGTGTCAGTGGGAGCAATAGTTCCCATCTTTGGTATCGGTTGGAGGAATAATGCCCCATCATTGGTGTCAGTGGGAGGAATAGTGCCTCATCATTGGTGTCAGTGGGAGGAATAGTGCCCCATCTTTGGTATCAGTTGGGGGAATAGTGCCTCATCATTGGTGTCAGTGGGAGGAATAGTGCCCCATCATTGGTGTCAGTGGGAGGAATAGTGCCTCATCATTGGTGTCAGTGGGATGAATAGTGCCCCATCTTTGGTGACAGTGGGTGGAATAGTGCCCCATCATTGGTGTCAGTGGGAGGAAAAGTGCCTCATCATTGGTGTCAGTGGGAGGAATAGTGCCCCATCATTGGTGTCAGTGGGAGGAATAGTGCCCCATCTTTGGTGACAGTGGGTGGAATAGTGCCCCATCATTGGTGTCAGTGGGAGGAATAGTGCCTCATCATTGGTGTCAGTGGGAGGAATAGTGCCCCATCATTGGTGTCAGTGGGAGGAATAGTGTCCCATCATTGGTGTCAGTGGGAGGAATAGTGTCCCATCATTGGTGACAGTGGGAGGAATAGTGCCCCATCATTGGTATCAGTGGGAGGAATAGTGCCCCATCATTGGTATCAGTTGGAGGAATAGTGCCCTAAGGCTGGTGTCAGTGGGAGGAATAGTGTTCCATCATTGGTATCAGTGGGAGGAATAGTGCCCCATCATTGGTATCAGTTGGAGGAATAGTGTCCCATCATTGGTGTCAGTGGGAGGAATAGTGCCCCATCTTTGGTATCAGTTGGAGGAATAGTGCCCTATGGCTGGTATCAGTGGAGGGCAATAGTATTGCATTGTTGGTTGACAGAAGGTGGAATTATGTCCCATTGTTAATGTTAGTGGGAGGAATAGTGTCTCACGGGCAGGATTAAGGCAAGCAAAGGGCCACATCTAGCCCCCAGGCCTCAGTTTGGAGACCTCTGATATAGATGATGATAAAAGTAGATATTATACAAATAAACTTCATGCTTTATATGTAGTTAGAGTGAGAACTTCAAGTGTAACTGGGTATAGACGCCTTCATGGCCATAGAGCCTCTTCTATACCTAAGAACGAAAATATAAAAATTGCACCTTGTCAGTCCATAGATACGATGACTGTATTTGTTTTTCTTTTTTTTTTCACCTGGTGATCCTGCCAGCAACACACTTCCTGTCCCTGAGTGGCTAAGTTCACTCTTTCACTATATCTATGGATAAAAAGACGAGAGCGCCACAAGGTTGTGCTCAGCCTGAATGGTGGAGACCTCACTCCCAACTGCAGTCAATCCCTTCCCACTGACAGTACACAGATATGCGGCCTCCTGGATGTAGGTCTTTATCAGGTCCAGTAGGGGTGCTACACCATCATTCTTGCCTTTTGGTAGGAATGGCTGGATGTATAGTACCCCTGCTGGTATGATGGGAGCTCTGAAGGCTAGTACTGGCTGGAACAGAAACCGAGGCTGTTGGGGCCCAGGAGTAATTTCCCCGGGAAAACCAGATGGGCCCAGTTCTTCCTGGTTTGAATGGGTCTACCTTGTCTGGCTATGGGCTGGAAAAGCAGAGAGTCCTCCTGTACCTCCTGGGAGTGGTCATCTCAGGGGTGCTCTTAGTAACACGGGTATAGGACCCCACTGTGTGAAAAAGCCCATGGTCATAGCTCCAAAATACTTTTTCTGCACTGCATTTTTTAGGGCTAGGCCTTTTGGCCAAGTCCAGGGCAATTTTTGCTGCCAGGTCTCAGGGCCTAGCCAGTTCACAATTGTACGGCCACTTATTTATTTTATTTATTTTCCCTATATTTTACCTCTATGATGTCTAGGGGGAGGAGGGGTGGCCATTAGGTTCCTTCCTCCCCTGAACCTAGGGGTCTCTCTTTGGGGCTGCCTCTCCACTTAGTACTCATTGGCTGGCTTCGGCAGCATGTCCTTGCTGGCAGGAGAGAGACCTATGTTGTTTACACACAGGACTCTCCCGTGTCATTTCTACACAGTGATCACTGGGTTCCAGCAGGGAATCTCCAGCTGGGACCCAGTGATTGACATGTCTAGTGGCAGCATGGGCAGGGTGGCGTGCGCGTGCCCCTTATCCAGAAATGCAAATCACGTATATATATATATATATATATATATATATATATATATATATATATATTGTGACAGTGTGGCGATCTGTCACCCTGGATTCTCAACAAGGCAGGTTGAGGGGCTCCAAGGTAAAGGATTGATACGGAGGAAAGTGGCTTTTCACTTTCCTCCTTTGTTTGTAAGGTCTGTTTTGGGATCTGGAGCCTGGAGATTTTAAAGAGATCTGGGAGGGATGAAATCTCCAATCCT
Organism: Staurois parvus; assembly: GCF_062004578.1. NCBI lineage: Eukaryota > Metazoa > Chordata > Amphibia > Anura > Ranidae > Staurois > Staurois parvus. The sequence goes on from NW_028319144.1 coordinate 21,215, forward strand.
GGGACCAGGTTTTGGGAATGGCCAGGAGACTGATTGCACAGGTGTGTGCAGGCCTTTTCAGAGAGTCAGTATCAGGGTTCTGGGCTCCACCCCGGCAGCTAGGAGTCAGGAGGGCTCCACCCCGGCAGCTAGGAGTCAGCAGGGCTCCACCCCGGCAGCTAGGAGTCAGCAGGGCTCCACCCCGGCAGATAGGAGTCAGGAGGGCTCCACTTGGAAGACAGGAGGTCACTGCCTTGGAGTCAGGTGGGTTCCACGTAGGAGAGGTGGAAGCCAGACTAGCTGTGTGCTAGTGGCCATAATCTGGGAAGATGTCTGCAGGAGACAGACAGGAAGATTGTATATCTGAGAGAGCCAGGAGGCTGAATTTTGTTTTGTGGATGATCGATACCCCTGTGTGGGAAAACTTCTGTTTGAACTTTCTTGTAAATAAAAGTGGGCTAAAAAGGCCTTGAAAAATAAGCGAGTAGCTGTGTGCCTTTAAAAGCTCTACCACGTTGAAGCGAGTTCCCACATATGGTGGAGGATGCGGGCAGAATTGCAGATCCCGGTGATTGAAGTAAGTTCATCAGTTATATGAACTGTTTGGTGCATAAGTCTGCACTATCTGTGTGTGCAGGTGAGGAGAACCTGCTAAAGAAAAGGACTTTGCCTTAAAGAGACAGAGTTCCATGGTGTTGCTGAACTGTGTAACACACTGCTGTGTGCATGACTGCAAAGATGGGGCGGTCAAAACAGAAAAAGGAGGCAATGTTTGCTGAAGCGAGAGATAGAGCCCTGTGGTTAGGGGGTTATATACCGCATGCCCCAGCCAAGCCGGGAAATTTAGATGTGGGTGAGTCTGCTGTGGACTGGTGCAAGCGGCACCTGGCAGCATTGAACCAACCTACAGAGGAAAGCAAGCCAACCTTCAGTGCAAGGAGAGAGCTTCAGGATGTCCGTACCTGGGAGAGGGGTGTTGTCGCCCGTGGCAACGCTGCTGCAGTTAAACCAGTAGCTGTTGTGAAAAATATGAATGTGTCACGGCTTGAGAGTTGGTCCAGCAGAGAGAAGCATATGCTATGTGCAAGGAGAGGGGCTGACCAGAGGCCAGGACCAAGAGTGAAGGCCCATAGCAACACAGAGGAGGCCAGTCGGGCGGTCTGTGTACGGGGGGCTATGTCGTACAAGGATCATGGCAAGTGGCATCAAGAGGAGCCAATACAGCGTGTTGGAAAGAGCCAGCAAAGTTCTGCTTGGAGAGTGCAATCTCCCATGGCGACCGGAGAAAAAATATTGCCTGGAAGGAGGAGCTGCATTGGAGATGTGGCTCAGTATCCCAATAAAGAGAAGTGCAAAAATATACCCTGCGTGGAATGTGGTCAGTGGGGGCATGGGATCTTTTCCTGTCCTAGACTCTGGAATACCGCTGATACTGGGCAAATGTCTACAACATCAAGCCCAGATTCTTGTTTGAAAATGTTGGCGGCCGCCTCTGGCAACAGGGAGGAAGTTCCTGTTGGGCCTGCAGGGGGTGCCAGAGAGTCCATGGAGCCTATGGGGGCATCTGTTACTTCACCTTGGGGCAAGGGAAAAGTTGCCAAGGAAAGTACAGTTGAGGATGCGTTTATGAGACGACGCACGCAAATGAAGATGGTGACACCTACTACTGTGGTGGGTAAGACTGTGTGTGATAAAACCATGGCTGGGACTGTCCTGTTGAGGAGGACTGGTTATGAGACTGTCCATTCTGATGTAGGAGTGACCCCAGTTAGTTGGGCCACTGAATGTGCTTTTGAAAGTGACTATTCCCGGTGCAGTGCCTTGTACAGTGGGGAGTTAGGGGTTAAAGTAAAACCTGTGCATGGTTCTCAAAAAGAAAGTGATGTTACTAATGTGTGCCAGTCACAGGTTGGTAGTGGGCTAGTACAGCCCACAAGAGGTACAAATGCTGATGTTGATGTGAAATGTTCTGCTGTTGGGAAAACCCTGAGCTCTTGCAGTGCAAAAGCTGTAATTAAAGATGGGTCATTTCCCGTAGCAACTGGTGGTAAGACAGCACAGGTGTCCTTAGACATCTCCAGGGGTCTCCATGTATTGGAGCCAGAGGTTGCCCTGGACAACTGCGATGTCACTCTGGTGGAGCAGAGTGGAACTGCACCTTGTCATAGGAGTGTGTTGGTGCCGTCTAATAATACTGAAAGTGGTCAGGTGAACAGCGGGTTAATGCAGCCTGGCAAAAATGCAAATGTGTGGGTAGTTAAGGAAGCACCACCAGTGCAAAGTGGTGGATGTGAGGTATTGCAACCTGCAGTGGGAAAACAGGTGTTACCCAAGTCTGATGTGATCCAGAGTGATTTGTGCCATGGATCTGCAACTAAGCCTGTCTATTCTTATGTGTCTCCTTGGGCAGATGGATCGGTGCTGAGGAGCACTGGCGAATTGAGCACATATACAATGGATTGGGATAGTTGGGGTAAAAGGCTAATCTCGTTGATAGATGAGGTTTTTATGCAAAAAAATAACGTGGACACTGTTTATGCTGTGCTAGCAGGAGGATCTATAGAACAGCCTATAGATAAGGGCGTGTATACAGCAGAGACTTTGTCTGTGACCCACAAAAGTGATGTTGGCATGGAGTGTCAAAATGATGTTGTCACTGGGAATGATCAGGGGCAGCTTGTGGATGCTGAGTCTGAGATGTTGAGAGTGAGCCCAGCACATGGCAGCGCTTTGGTGGAGCACCAGGCTGTGGTTATCTCCAGCTTGGAGGAGGTCCCTTTAAAAATTTCAATTTCTCAAGTCTCCGCAGGTGAGTCTCTCAGCGTTCCCAGTGCCATAAATATGGTCAGGAAGGTCCTAGGTTTAGAGTCAAGTGGTTGGGTTGTAACCAAAGTATTAAAGGAGATGCTTGAACTTTGGAATGTACAACCAATGTATACTGGGGTGTCTCCTCCACAGTCGGATGGTCTGGTACTGCGGAGTACCACTAGGTGGAGCACCGAATGGCTGGCTGTACAGATCAAAGGGAAACAAAGTTGTTTGTTTCGGAATTTGTTGATGATGTTAAAAGTTTTATCAGGGTATGCTGCTGGACTACCTGTAAATGTGATATATGAGAAATGTCTTGGAGTATTGGGAAATGAGTCAAAAAAGGTTTCACCTCCTAACAGCCAGGTGGGAAGCATTTCTGCTGCTATGGTCCAGGATGGTGCTGGTCAGTTGTCAGTGAAGGGCGTGTTTACTGCACCATTGGACAAACCACATGAGATGGAAGGGCCGAGCATGGACCAGAGAACAGCAGAGATCCTGACCAGGGCTCAAACGGATGTGCATAAAGAAATCAGGGTCATTGGGCCAAAAAGAGGTTTATGTAGCAGGTCTGATAAGACATCTGACATACAGGGACAAATGGTATCTGAAAACTGGCAAAATGGATCAGAAGAGAGCTCATCTGTACAGGATTTGTATACAGATCCAAGTGGCGTAGAAAAAGTTAAAATGGTGGGACAGCCGCCTGCAGATTGCATGACGCCAGGTGAAGTGGCATTTTGTGAGGTTCACGTGGGTGATGGCTGCCCTATGGTGTGTGTGCCCTCTGCAGACAGTGTCCTAACTAATGCTGGAAAAGATATTGAAAGGTGTAATATTGACTGGAATATAACTGTTCATGGTAAACTGAATGCTGTGGTAATGAGTCATGCAGGTTTGATAGCTAAAGGTACAAGAAATCAGGGGGGTGGTCCTGGTACAAATACAGTAGAAATAGTTCCCCTACAGCTTTGGGACAGTAATACTGAGAGAGGTATTAGGAAACCTGATCACCTGAAGCAAAGGGGCAGAAAGGTTGGTAGAAAGGCCAGGGGGACCCCGTTAAGATCTCAGAGAAAGTGTTTATGGAAATGCACCCGGAAAAAGAATAGGGAAGGTCTGAGTAGAGCCCATAGCAGAGTGACAATGGGGCTTGGAGAGAGACACCAAAGGAATCATTGGGTAGAGTTCCCCTTTAGGAAAGGTATAGTCAGACCAGATTGGACCCCTGTAAGTGAAAGCTTACAGAGGTGCCAGAAGCTGTAAGTCGTGTGTTCTGCCCTCTACGGGGTCAAAACAAAGGGGGGGGGATATGTGACAGTGTGGCGATCTGTCACCCTGGATTCTCAACAAGGCAGGTTGAGGGGCTCCAGGGTAAAGGTTTGATACGGAGGAAAGTGGCTTTTCACTTTCCTCCTTTGTTTGTAAGGTCTGTTTTGGGATCTGGAGCCTAGAGATTTCAAAGAGATCTGGGAGGGATGAAATCTCCAATCCTGGGACCAGGTTTTGGGAATGGCCAGGAGACTGATTGCACAGGTGTGTGCAGGCCTTTTCAGAGAGTCAGTATCAGGGTTCTGGGCTCCACCCCGGCAGATAGGAGTCAGGAGGGCTCCACCCCGGCAGCTAGGAGTCAGCAGGGCTCCACCCCGGCAGCTAGGAGTCAGCAGGGCTCCACCCCGGCAGCTAGGAGTCAGCAGGGCTCCACCCCGGCAGCTAGGAGTCAGCAGGGCTCCACCCCGGCAGATAGGAGTCAGGAGGGCTCCACTTGGAAGACAGGAGGTCACTGCCTTGGAGTCAGGTGGGTTCCACCTAGGAGAGGTGGAAGCCAGACTAGCTGTGTGCTAGTGGCCATAATCTGGGAAGAAGTCTGCAGGAGACAGACAGGAATATTGTATATCTGAGAGAGCCAGGAGGCTGAATTTTGTTTTGTGGATGATCGATACCCCTGTGTGGGAAAACTTCTGTTTGAACTTTCTTGTAAATAAAAGTGGGCTAAAAAGGCCTTGAAAAATAAGCGAGTAGCTGTGTGCATTTAAAAGCTCTACCACGTTGAAGCGAGTTCCCACAATATATATATATATATATATATGATTTTGTGTACCCCTGCCGCCCTGCAGCAGTAGTTCTTCTATAGGCTGGCGGGCAAGCGGTTAATCACTGTGCAGCCTGCCCATGTGTTTTCTTTCACTTCTGAATGGAGAGAAAAATACATTATATACATAAAGGATGCTTTGTATAATACATTGTAAACATAGAGGATACTTTATATAATACATTGTATACATAGAGGATACTTTATATAACACATTGTATACATAGAGGATACTTTATATAATACATTGTATACATAAGGATACTTTATATAATACATTGTATACATAGAGGATACTTTATATAATACATTGTATACATAGAGTATACTTTATAGAATACAATATATACATATAGGATACTTTATATAATACAATTGTATACTTAGAGTATACTTTATATAATACGTTGTATACATAGAGTATTCTTTATATAACACATTGAAAAAATAGAGAATACTTTATATAACACAATCATATACATAGAGGATACTTTATATAATACATTGTAAACACAGAGTATACTTTATATAATACATTGTATACATGGAGGATACTTTATATAATACATTGTTTACATAGAGGATACTTTATATAATACATTGTATACATGGGGGATACTTTATATAATACATTGTATACATAGAGGATACTTTATATAATACATTGTATACATAGAGGATACTTTATATAATACATTGTATACATAGAGGATACTTTATATAATACATTGTATACATAGAGGATACTTTATATAATACATTGTATACATAGAGGATACTTTATATAATACATTGTATACATAGAGGATACTTTATATAATACATTGTATACATGGAGGATACTTTATATAATACATTGTATACATAGAGGATACTTTATATAATACATTGTATACATAGAGGATACTTTATATAATACATTGTATACATAGAGGATACTTTATATAACACATTGTATACATAGGGGATACTTTATAAAATACATTGTATCTTTCTCTCCTTGCAGGAGAGAAACAAAAGTGTGTAAACAAAATTAATCAAAATCTCGGGCAGAAAAGAAAGAACATCACCGCATTGATGATTGCTGTTTTGTCTCTGTTTTCTCCCCTAGTGAAAACAAAAACAAAAAATAGCAAAAAAAATCTCAACTAAATAATGCCAAAAATAATTTCTGCTTTTACTTTTTTTTTTTTAATTGATAGCCACATCACACTTTGGGGTCAATTCATGAAAAATTCACTGAACAAATGTGATGGCATCACCCCTACGGTAGACGTGTATTGACACGAAACGCGTCTAGGAGGAGCCTTCGCACGCCTTGACGTTACGCCGCCGGGTCAGGAGGTCCGGCGGCCCACCTTTGGTATTCACTGGTCAGTGTATAGAATCTTTTTTTCAAGCTGCTTATACTGGCTACAGGCTGCAGGCATGCGTTTTGTAACTTTTATGGTTTACGTTATTGGATTTAATAAATAATTTTAAAACATACTACACTATGAGTATTTTTACTCCTTACATCTGGCACTGAGTTCCCATACCTCAGCCCCAGCATTTTCAGGTTCTCTGCGTGGATCCAAGGAGCAGTGTGACCCGACCAGGCCAGCATCGTCTTACCACCGACGGACCATCTGGGTACTATAAAGCAGCGCCTACATGGGACCCCGGCTACATATAACCTGTACATGCGTATTAATATTGCGCTTCTGGTAAGCAGGCAATTTATCTATTCCTGGGATTGGATTGCACCTATACTCCCTGAGAGTCCCCCATCACTGAACTGTTTATCATCTTCAATATTCCTATATTTGATGACCGCATATATAATTGTCACTTGGATATTATTTGTAGCGCTGCACTTTATTGTTTCTATTCTGGTTGGAAGGGCTTGTAGTTCCTTTTTGTGCATTTGCCGCTCACTGAAGTGCGCTCACTTTTCTTTATTTTATACAGCATTTGCTACAGGAAGATTACCCAGGCATTCCTTGAAAGTCGCTTCAAAGTAATACTCAAGTTGCCCGGCAAAGTCACACTGTAAGTTAAGTGACTTTCAGGTTGCAGAAGTGTAAACCAAGACTTAGGGATGGTTCACACCATGGAAACGCAGTCCGGATGCATTCCAGATGCACTTCTGTATACCTGTTAATTCCCCCCCCCCTTTTTCTTCAACTTAAATAAGGACATGTGCGTTCCAGTGTGGTTTTTTTGTGCGTTTAGGTGCATTCCGGTGCATTTTTTATGCTTTTTACTGCGTTCCAGTACAGTTCAGTGCGGAAAAAATGCAGCCTGTTCTACTTTTTTTTCCTGGAACTGACTGCACTGGTGTGTACTATGACATTGGAAACCATGTAGCCTACTATCAATGCATTTTTGATGCAGAAAAAAAAATGCACTTCACTGCATGTGGTGTAAGTAAGGGTTTAACTTCCATGGTAGATAAAAGTCCCATTTTCTCCACAATAAGGACTTTCTTGTAACATAAAGAAGACTTACCCATGCTGAGCACACCCGACTCCACGAGGAGAAGAAAGAAAACCAAAGGGGACCCAGAAATCATCCTGCCGGAGTTTTATACAGATATCAGAGGATCCTGGAGGGAAAACAAAGGCAAATGTCTATGACATTGACCAAGGAGAGCACAGAAATCCAAGGCTGTCTGATATTTATTTACTCCTTGTTGCCCGCCCACAGTACAGGGCTGCCCGTACAGCGTGACGGTTTAATGTCTGTTAGGTTTGCCATTTATTACAAAGTTATGTTACTTCCCCTTCAGTCTATTATGAATGCTGCTAAACTCATCCAACTTACCAATCGATCAGCGACTGCCGCTAGACTCATCCAGCTTACCATTCGATCAGCGACTGCCGCTAGACTCATCCAACTTACCAATCGATCAGCGACTGCCACTAGACTCATCTAGCTTACCAATCGATCAGCGACTGCTGCTAGACTCATCCACCTTACCAACCGATCAGCGACTGCCGCTAGACTCATCCACCTTACCGACCGATCAGCGACTGATGCTAGACTCATCCACCTTACTGACCAATCAGCGACTGATGCTAGACTCATCCACCTTACCGACCGATCAGCGACTGCCGCTAGGCTCATCCACCTTACCAACCGATCAGCGACTGCCACTAGACTAATCCACCTTACCAACAGATCAGTGACTGCTGCTAGACTCATCCACCTTATCGACCGATCAGCAACTGCCGCTAGACTCATCCACCTTACCAACCGATCAGCGACTGCTGCTAGACTCATCCACCTTATCTATGTAGAAAAGAAAAAACCTCAGTGCCCAGGACTCTCTTATTACACACACAATTCCCCGTGAGATGCTGCTGTACACAGGTGACGCACTTCCGGTTGCCTGTTCCGGCGTCTGACGTAATTTCCGGTGAGTGGAACGCACGCCGAGCGGTGCGTTCCAAGGGGCCATCTTTGCATAGTGGATGAGTCTGCATCTGAGGTCTGCCATCCTGCTGTATACCAGGCTGTGGGGTCTTTATACAAAAGTCGCTGTACATGAAAAATGGATCGTTTTTAAGGAAAGATCGTTTTTGTTTCAATAAAATGCGGGTTATATCCTGCTAAAATGTGAGTGGTCAGGAGAGATTCTTTTGATGAGAAACCACTACGGTATTACACTATGGTTTTTTCTTCTTCCTGATTTTCCTTGGGGGATTCGGTGAGAGGAGTAACCAGAAGAGGTATCCATATCCGAGAGGAGGCATTATTTGGAGGTCTTATATAAAGTAAAGGGGGTCCAGGAGCCCTTAATATCCCTGAAAGGCGTTTGACTCACCATTATCTGGTGAGTGAGGTTAATGTTGGTTTTGCACTGGTGGATGGTGAAGGGATCAAAGGCACGGAAGAATCCAATGAAAATTACAATATAATTACAATATAATTAATTTTGTCACGGGACTGTTACTTTGGGATTTTTTTGTCACTTGACTTATTAATTCTAAAATTATTTATTTATTTATTCATTTATTTATTTTTTATTATTATTTCATTAGCACAAAAGTGGTTTTGTGTAACAGTTTTTTAAGTTTGTTATTTATTAATTATTAATTTAATAGGTTGGGTCATCCACCTTATCGACCGATCAGCGACTGCCGCTAGACTCATCCACCTTACCAACCGATCAGCGACTGCCGCTAGACTCATCCACCTTATCGAACGATCAGCGACTGCTGCTAGACTCATCCACCTTACCAACCGATCAGCGACTGCTGCTAGACTGCTACACCTTACCAACCGATCAGCGACTGCTGCTAGACTCCTCCACCTTACCAACCAGTCAGCGACTGCTGCTAGACTCATCCACCTTATCAACTGATCAGCGACTGCTGCTAGACACATCCACCTTACCAACAGATCAGCGACTGCTGCTAGACTCATCCACCTTATCGACCGATCAGCGACTGCCGCTAGACTCATCCACCTTACCAACCGATCAGCGACTGCTGCTAGACTCATCCACCTTATCGAACGATCAGCGACTGCTGCTAGACTCATCCACCTTACCAACCGATCAGCGACTGCTGCTAGATTCCTCCACCTTACCAACCAGTCAGCGACTGCTGCTAGACTCATCCACCTTATCAACTGATCAGCGACTGCTGCTAGACACATCCACCTTACCAACCGATCAGTGACTGTTGCTAGACTCATCCACCTTACCAACAGATCAGCGACTGCTGCTAGACTCATCCACCTTACCAACAGATCAGCGACTGCTGCCCCTCTCTCTGCCAATCCCTCCACTGGCTTCCACTAGCCTAATGTATAAAAATTCAAAATACTAACCGCACAGAGTAAAAGCACCACTACATTGTATACATAGAGGATACTTTATATAACACATTGTATACATAGAGGATACTTTATATAATACATTGTATACATAGAGGATACTTTATATAACACATTGTGTACGTAGAGGATACTTTATATAATACATTGTGTACGTAGAGGATACTTTATATAATACATTGTATACATAGAGGATACTTTATATAATACATTGTATACATAGAGGATACTTTATATAATACATTGTATACGTAGAGGATACTTTATATAATACATTGTGTACATAGAGGATACTTTATATAATACATTGTATACAGAGGATACTTTATATAATACATTGTATACATAGAGGATACTTAATATAATACATTGTATACATAGAGGATACTTTATATAATACATTGTATACATAGAGGATACTTTATATAATACATTGTATACATAGAGGATTGTGACGGAAGCGTAGGCAGGACAGAACGCACACAGAGGATGATAAACACACAAAGTTTTATTGAAATAGGTGAGGCACTTAGCAAGGGTAACAAGGGTAGCGTCCGGGTACCCAAAGGGGGGGGAAGAGGGAGGAGTCCAAACAAAGGTACTTCGGCCCACGGTAGGCGGTCCAGGTAGCGGTAATCCGAGCACTTAATGGGGCAGTCCAGGCAATAATAATCCGGGCACACAATAGGGACAGTTCGGTCAAGCAATAATCTGGGCATTCAATAGGGCAGTCCAAACAAGGGGAATATGGGCGTACAACAGGGCAGTCCAGGCAAGGGTGATATGGGCACACACTAAGGCTGTCCAGACAAGAGTAATATGGCGCACAATAGGGACAGTTCAAACACTCTGCCACAGGTGGCTTGTAGGGACACTCATGGCAGGTAGCTTCCAGGGGCAATCAGCGGGCAATGTGCAGGAACACTCACGGTTTCAGGGACAGCAGCAGCCAGTAGACAGGGACCCTCACAGTGGTCAGCTTTCCAGGACAACAGCAGTCAGCGGACAGGGACCCTCACAGCGATCAGCTTTCCAGGGACAACAGCAGGCTTGCGGACAGGGACCCTCACAGCGATCAGCTTTCCAGGGACAACAGCAGTCAGCGGACAGGCACCCTCACAGGAATCAGCTTTCCAGGGACAACTGCAGGCTTGCGGACAGGGACCCTCACAGTGATCAGCTTTCCAGGGACAACAGCAGGCTTGCAGACAGGTACCCTCACAGCGATCAGCTTTCCAGGGACAACAGCAAGCTTGCGGACAGGGACCCTCACAGCGATCAGCTTTCCAGGGACAACAGCAGGCTTGCAGGGACTCAGCGGGTTCTTGGCTGTGGGGTCTGGCCTCAGGTCAGACCTCACACAGTCCTTCTTCCAAGAACAGGGGACCAACAGGTCACGGGTCTTCAAAGGGCTGTGTGTCTTTGCCGCAGCTTCAAGACTACACCGACAATATAGGACCACAAGTCCCAGCAGTGCAGAAAGCACAGTTCAATGCATTTCCTAGTTAGGGTTCAGCCAGGAGTGACTCTGAGATCCTCACTCAAGCTCTCTCATTCATCAAGAGACAGCATGGCCCTTTCAATTGTCCAAGCCCCAAATTCCTAGTGAGAACAGGTCTGGTCTGGCCTTTCACAGCCACAAAAGACCATGCTGACTGCACTCCCTGCTTAGATCAATCCCATTTCCCACCCCCTGTGGGGCACAGGAACTCCAAATTGTAGACAAAGCAGACAAGCTGACTGTTTGGCCACAAACAAAACAACACAAAAATAAAAGAATATTTCTGCTGTCCATCACAAGGATACTTTATATAATACATTGTATACATAAATGATACTATATATACTACATTGTATACATGGAGGATACATAGAGGATACTTTATTTAACCACACGCAACATCAGACCCTGACCGCTCCAGCCCTGGCAGAATGATCACACCAAAACCCTCAAACAACACAGTCGTGCCCTGGAGTGACTATGGCACAAAACCAAATCCCAACAAGCCTACAAATCTGCCTTCCACACCTACACCTCCACGCAGCCAAACAAGCCTACTTCCTGATCCTCATCAAGGCCCTCTACACCAATCCTCGCCGACTCTTCTTCACCTTCAACTCTCTACTCTCTCCACCCCCACCTCCACCCAACACCTCACTCACTGCCCTTGAGATTGCCAATCACTTCAAAAACAAGATTGACACAATTCTCAAGGACATTGCCGCAACTCACACTCCCTCTCAACGCGTCCCCTCTCACACAGCTACCCCCTCATCATCCCTCTCCCTCGACATAACCCGCAGGGACTTCGTCACTGCTCAAACTCCCTCCAAACCCGTTCCCCCTCATCACCCCTCTCCCATGGCCCCACCACTGCTCTGACTTCCACCCCACTCTACATTCCTCATACTGAAGCACCCTCAGCACTCCACACCTTTGACCTTACTACCATCGAGGAAGTCTCCAAGATCCTCTCTGATGCCCGCCTCACCACCTGCCCCCTCGACCCTATCCCCTCACAACTCCTACGACCTCCCTCCCCCTCCATCCTATGCTCCCTCACCCACATCTTTAATCTCTCCCTCTCCTCCGGCACTTTTCCCTCCCCTCTGAAACATGCACACATCACCCCCATACTTAAAAAGCCCTCCCTGGACCCCAATGACCCGAACAACCTCAGACCCATCTCCCTGCTCCCATTTACATCCAAACTCTTCGAGCGCCTAGTCTACACCCGCCTAAGCTCTCACCTCAATGACAACAACCTCCTCGATCCCCTACAGTCCGGCTTCCCTCCCCTACACTCCACCGAAACTGCCTTACTCAAACTCACCAATGACCTGCTAGCCGCCAAAGCTAATGGCCACTATTCAGTGCTCCTACTCCTTGACCTCTCTGCGGCCTTTGACACAGTCGACCACCCCCTCCTCCTCAAAAAACTACACTCCCTCTGCCTCAGAGATTCTGCTCTCTCCTGGCTCTCATCTTACCTGTCACAACGCTCTTTAAGCGTTACCTATAATGCTACCACCTCCCCCTCACTCCCCCTCTCTGTTGGGGTCCCTCAAGGCTCCGTCCTCGGGCCCCTTCTCTTCTCCATCTACACCTCCTCCCTTGGCCAACTCATACACTCATGGCTTCAACTACCACCTATATGCCGACGACACACAAATCTATCTCTCAACCCCCCACCTCACCCCCTCAGTCTCCACCCGAATCACACACCTACTGAGCGACATATCTGACTGGATGTCGCTCCACTTCCTTAAACTGAACCTCTCCAAAACCAAGTTTCTTGTCTTTCCCCCAGCCCGGACTCCACCCCCCATTGACTTCTCCATCACATCCAACAATGCCACCATCAAACTCGCCCCGCAGGCCAGAGTACTTGGTGCCATTCTGGACTCCAACCTATCCTTCCAGCCCCAAGTCAAATCTTTAACAAACTCGTGCAGACTCCACCTCCGCAACATCGCCAAAATACGCGCGTTCCTAACCCCAGAAACCACTAAACAGCTCATCCACTCCCTCATCATATCACGACTTGACTACTGCAACTCCCTCCTCACTGGCCTGCCTCGCCGCTGGCTATCCCCACTTCAGTCCATCCTGAATACGGCTGCCAGACTCATTCACCTTTCCAAACGCTCCATCTCCGCCACCCCCCTCTGCCAATCCCTCCACTGGCCTCCACTCAGTGTCCTCCACCCCCCTCTGCCAATCCCTCCACTGGCTTCCGATTGCGCAACGGATCAAATTCAAAATCCTAACACTGACGTACAAAGCTGTCCACCATACTGCCCCGAACTACATCACTGACCTAATATCCAAGTACCACCCAACACGCACACTCCGCTCCTCACAAGACCTGCTTCTCTCTAGTTCCCTGGTCTCCTCCTCCCATGCCCGCCTCCAGGACTTCTCCAGGTATCACCCATCCTCTGGAACTCCGTGCCCCAACCCATCAGATTATCACCTACTCTCCTCTCCTTTAGGTGCACCCTGAAAACCCATCTCTTCAGGGAAGCCTACCCCACCCCCTGCTAACTTGCCAACCTCCTCCACTCTTCCTACCACTCCATCCCCCACAGCTATCTCCTCCTGTGCCACCATCCCCTCCCTCCTAGATTGTAAGCTTGAAAGAGCAGGGCCCTCGATCCCCTAATGTTTTGCATTGTATTGGTATTGTTCTGTCACATGTTCTGTCCCCCTTTGTAATGTACAGCGCTGAGCAAACTATTGGCACTTTATAAAAACTGTATAATAATAATAATAATCTGCTTTAAGACTACGCATAGATGTCAATATTTGGGAACGCTTTTCAGGAACATTTATGCCATTGACGTTCAAGGAAACAATTTTTATGGTGTCAGGACAATCTGTTGGCGTATGTGGTGCCATAGCTGCTCTCTCTGTGGAAACGGTTGTGGAAGAGAAGATTGTGTTTCCCCCTAGAGGTATGGTGAGAAGAGGAAGTGTCAAAGAGAACTGTTCACACTAATAAAAGGGTGCAAGGGGTTTCTGGGTAGAGCGTGGGTGAATGGGAAGGGAGAGAGGAAGAAAAAAAAAAAAGAAGAGGGGTAGGAGTAGAGAGTGAGAGGAGCTGAGGGAGTAGAGAAGCCAGAAGAAATGGAAGAAGATCTAGTAATCTAGTAATCTAGTGAGCTAGTGAAGACCGGCTAATTTGCTCTAAGAAGGTGCAGTAGGTCAGGAAGGAGTCCGTCAAGATTCACAGAATCGGCCGGGTGGAGATGTGGTAGGTGGCAATCGAGAACAACGGTTCGTCTCTAGCTCACAGAGATCTAGTACATTGCTTAATTAGAGGATCTGGTATGTGGGGTGCTATGTGACTCTCACAGGAGACTAGGGTAAGTCTACAGTCATACAACTACACACACATACAGGGCTGTGGATAAGGGGGTACCACCAGTCCTCCTGTAGGGGGCCCAGGCCAGCAGAGGGGCCCAGGCAGTGAATCAGGTGTATGCAAGGAGGGTGATCGGAACAGCGGAGGGGCGATTACTGGAACCCCCTGTTTGGTTCTTTCTGCAGCAGCTCTTCTCCCTCCCATCACTTTCAGCTGCTGCAGAGAGAGCCATACAGGGGATTGGTTCCAGTAATTGCCCCACATCACCCTCCTTGTGTTTACCCTTGCTGCCCTGGCCCCATGGGAGTATTTACCACAAGGCAAACAAGGCATTTGCCTATAGCAACATTTTTCAGGGGGCAGCACTGCCCCCAGGAAGAATGGACACATGCACCAAGGGGACCAGGTGGGATCTGAGAGAGGCCGCAGGCTGCTTGATGATGTATGCAGACCCGACTCTTGTTCCCGGGGATATCCGGAGCTGTGAAGGTGAGTGTCTTTCTCTCACTCCGGGAAGGGGGTGGTGGTGGTTGTAGGTTAGTAGAGGGCTCTCTTGGGTGTTTGTTGGTCAATGTCAGGCTCTCTCCACGAGGGGGGGGGTGTAGGATTGGTGGTGTTGGTCAGTGCCAAGCTCTCTCCCCTGGGGTGGGGTGGGCTTCAATTGTTTTGTTGCCTAGGGGGCAGCACAAGACCAAAATACACCACTTCCTGGCCCCCATTTGTGCCCCCACCCCCGCAGTGCTGCCGACTACCCTCCTTTCCTTCCTTCCCACTGGCAGCTGCAGGCAATAGAACAAGAGGATTCTACAGGATGCAGAGTGGGGGAAGGTTCCAGTAAATATGTCACATTTACCAGCCCCTCCCTTTCCTGAATGAACACAATGATCAATCAGTACCAATCACTCACTGTGTTCATTCATAACTGAAGTATAGTAAACTGTGTTTGTTTTTTTTTGAGGGGGGGGGCTGTCAGTTTGGCTGTATGGGGCCCCATGGTTTCTAACAGCAGCCCCGCACACATATACAGATATTCCTTTGCACTGTATTCGCTTGTTGCGATCGTTTTCTAGGGGGGGGGATTAGTCTCGTAAGGCGCCTTAGGTTGGAGTTGGAAATCAATATCAAGACGTTTCTCCCTTCTCTCCCCTGTTAACATGCGTAGGTGTGCCAAAAGGCCAAACAAAGGCAATCATTTCCTCCGTTCCTGACCCGGGAGTGGGACATGAGTCAATGAGTTACCATACTCTTCACAAGGGGCGGGGGAATTTTAAACTGGATGTGTTTCATGGAAATTCAGAATCACGCGGAAAACATTAAAGATCAAAACACATAAATTAAATAACAAGTAAACCATTCGGTACTTACCCAACAAAGGCAAGACATGAAAAGCATGAAAATCAATCAGATGCCCGGAGGAAAAAAAAAGATCAAAAAACAGTACCGATGATGTAGAAAGGTTAGAGAAGTGCAGGGCCCCATACATGAGGTAGACAAGGGTGCAAGGCAGCTGCATAAACAATAGATTAGCATCAACGACTTCCATTGCTCAGATAGGTTGCCATATTGTCCTCCATAGACTATTGAGAAGGAGGAAAAGTGCAGCGGACAATGGAAAAGGGGGGGAGGGCAGGGTACGGGGGGGGGGGGGGGGGGAATAGGGAAAGAGCAGGAGAGAAAACATAGTTACAATGTCATCCCATATCCCTCATTTTATTTATTTCAGGTACAGTTGCAAGAAAAAGTATGTGAACCCCTTGGGATTACGTGGAGTTTTGCATGAATTGGGCATAAAATGTGCTCTGAACGTCATCTAAGTCACAACAATAGAAGAACACAGTCTGCTGAACATAATACTACACAAACATTAGATGTTGCCATGGTTTAATTGCACATAACATGTAAACATTCACAGTGCAGGGAGGAAAAAGTATGTGAACCTTTGATTTAATAACTGATTGACCCTCCTTTGGCAGCAATAACCTCAACCAAACGTTTCCTGTAGTTGCAGATCAGACCTGCACAACGATCTGGAGTCATTTTGGACCACTCCTCTTCACAAAATTGTTTCAGTGTAGAAATATTCTTGAGATGTCTGGTGTGAATCGCTCTCTTAAGTCATGCCACAGCATTTCAATCGGGTTGAGGTCAGGACTCTGACTGGGCCACTCCAGAAGGCGTATTCTGTGCTGTGGCAGCCATTGTTTTGAAGAATTACTTGTATGCTTTGGGTCATTGTCCTGTTGCATCACCCATCCTCTGCGGAGCTTCAGTTGGCGGACAGATGGTCGTACGTTTTCCTGCAAAATGTCTTGATAAACTCTGGAATTCATTTTCCCATCAATGACAACAATCCGTCCAGGCCCTGAGGCAGCAAAGCAGCCCCAAACCATGATGCTCCCTCCGCCATGTTTTACAGTGGGGATGAGGTTTTGATGTTGGTGTGCTGTGCCTTTTTTTCTCCACACATAGTGTTATGTGTTCTTCCCAAACAACTCAATCTTGGTTTCATCTGTCCACAGTATATTCTGCCAGTAGTGCTGTGGAACATCCAGGTGCTCTTTTGCAAACTTCAAACGTGCTGCAATATTCTTTTTGGATAGCAATGGCTTCCTCCGTGGTGTCCTCCCATGTACTCCATTCTTGTTTAATGTTTTCCTTATTGTAGATGTGTCAACAAAAATGTTAGCATGTGCCAGAGATTTCTGTAGGTCTTTAGCTGACACTCTGGTATTCTTCTTTACCTCATGCAGCATTCTGCGCTGTGCTCTTGCAGTCATTTTTACAGGACGACCATACCTAGGGAGAGTAGCAACAGTGCTAAACTTTCTCCATTTGTAGACAGTCTGTCTTACCGTGGACACATGAACATCAAGGCTTTTGGAGATACTTTTGTAACCCTTTCCAGCTTCATGCAAGTCAACAATTCTTGATCGTAGGTCTTCTGAGAGCTCTTTTCTGCGAGGCATGGTTCACATCAGAGAGTGCTTCTTGAAACCAGTAAACCCAAAACAGGTGTGTGTTTTTTAAGGGCAGGACAGCTGTCAGCAACACATCCAATATCATCACACTGATTGGAGTCAAGGTTGGCTCACTCCTGGCTCCAATTAGCTCTGGGAGAAGTCATTAAGCTAGGGCCTCACATACTTTTTCCTCCCTGCACTGTGAATGTTTACATGTTATGTGCAATTAAACCATGGGAACATCTAATGTTTGTGTAGTATTATGTTCAGCAGACTGTGTTCTTCTATTGTTGTGACTTAGATGACGTTCAGAGCACATTTTATGCCCAATTCATGCAAAACTCCACGTAATCCCAAGGGGTTCACATACTTTTTCTTGCAACTGTACTTATATAGCGCCATCAATTTCCATACATATATAGTACATTCACATCAGTCCCCGCCCCTGAGGAGCGTACAATCTAAGGTCCCTAACTTACATTCATACATACACATACTAGGGCCAACTTAGACAGGAGCCAATTCACCTACCAGCATGTCTTTGGAGTGTGAGAGGAAACCAGAGTACCCAGAGGAATCCCACACAGGCACAGGGAGAACATGCAAACTCCAGGCAGGTGGATGAGATTCAAACCAACAACCCTAGTACTGCCAGGCGGAAGTGCTAAACACTTAGCCACTGTGCTCATGCTTAGTTGTTATTATTATTATACAGGATTGATGGCGCCAACAGTGTGCTCAGCGCTTTACAATATAACGGGAGACAATACAGCAACGATACAGTTCAATACAAGAGGGTTAGGAGGGCCTGATCCTTGGAGCTTACAATCTAAGAGGGAGGGACTAGTGGTACAAAAGGTAATAACTTTGGGGGATGGACTGGAAGAAGGAATAGAAGATTCAGTTATTAGCTGAAGGCAGGATAGGCTTCCCTGAAGAGATCAGTTTTCAGAGATCGCCTGAAAGTGAGCAGAGTAGGCGATAGTCCGATAGATTGGGGTAGAGAGTTCCAGAGGATGGGGGAGGCTCTGGAGAAGTTCTAGAGAGGAGCATGGGAGGAGGAGACAAGGGAGCTAGAGGACTGAGAGGACGGTTTGGGTGATATTTGGAGACAAGATCGGTGATGTAATTTGGGGCAGAATTATAAATGGCTTTATATGTTATTGTTTTGAATTTTATCCCTTGGGCAATGGGAGGCCAGTGGAGGGATTGGCAGAGAGGGATGGAGAACACTGATTGGAGGCCAGTGGAGGGATTGGCAGAGAGGGATGGAGGACACTAAGTGGAGGCCAGTGGAGGGATTGGCAGAGAGGGGTGGAGGACACTGAATGGAGACCAGTGGAGGGATTAGCAGAGAGGGGTGGAGGACACTGAGTGGAGGCCAGTGGAGGGATTGGCAGAGAGGGGTGTAGGATACTGAATGGAGACCAGTGGAGGGATTGGCAGAGAGGGGTGGAGGACACTGAGTGGAGGCCAGTGGAGGGATTGGCAGAGAGGGGTGGAGGACACAGAATGGAGGACTGTGGAGGGATTGGCAGAGAGGGGTGGAGGACACTGAGTGGAGGCCAGTGGAGGGATTGGCAGAGAGGGGTGGAGGACACTGAATGGAGACCAGTGGAGGGATTGGCAGAGAGGGGTGGAGGACACTGAGTGGAGGCCAGTGGAGGGATTGGCAGAGAGGGGTGTAGGATACTGAATGGAGACCAGTGGAGGGATTGGCAGAGAGGGGTGGAGGACACTGAGTGGAGGCCAGTGGAGGGATTGGCAGAGAGGGGTGGAGGGCACAGAATGGAGGACTGTAGAGGGATTGGCAGAGAGGGGTGGAGGACACTGAGTGGAGGCCAGTGGAGGGATTGGCAGAGAGGGGTGGAGGACACAGAATGGAGGACAGTGGAGGGATTGGCGGACAGGGGTGGCAGATACAGAACGGTTAGTAAGGTGGATGAGTCTGGCAGCAGCATTCATGATAGACTGAAGAGGGGATAGTCTGCGATGAGGTAGGCCAATGAGGGGCGAGATTTGATTTTTTAGTTTTGAATAGAGGATATGGAGAGGACAGGTCAGCAGAATAACAAGTTGGACATGCATATTCATCTGGATATGGAGAGGAACCTGTATGGTGTCCTAAATCATTTGAATAAAAACACACACAAAGCTAACACATAGATTTACCAGATAAAGTGGTTAGGATGGTGGAAGCTGATGAAGTCTACGGTAGGAATGAGGCACCAACAAGCGCAGAATTCCATGAATCTACTTGTCCAAACAAGGCTTGATAGTAAAGACAAGGAAAGCAAGCGTATGGATACTTTGATGATCAGTTCCGTTGAGGTGAGCAGTTGAGGAATGAGGCTGATGATATCTTTGAAATCATAAATTGTCGCAGGGAAAAGTTTGAAGAGGGGAGTAGCAGGGGCTTATGCATGGGGAAGACGAGTCACTGTACCCAGAAGAACTGTACATGATCAGGTCAATCACATGTGCCAAGCACTGCAGTGTGCCGGAGAGGCCGGGAGGTGGAGAAGAAGGCGCGTATAGAAGGCGGTGGAGAAGATGGTGGCGTCATTCTGCGTCTGTGATTTTTATGGTTACTGCTGATCCCATGATCACCCTGATAGGGCGAGGATAGTAGCGATGGTAGGTGTAGGGAGCTCTACCAATCTGGTACTTCCATGAGGGGTATGTCCAGCTGTTCGTAGAACTGGCGGAGGTCTTCTGGTATGCGTAGGTTAGCAGTGAGGCCCATATGTGAGGCAGAGAGACAGAATGGGAACTTCCATCTGTACGTGATATTCCTGGAACGTAGTAAATCTAGAAGAGGTCGGAGATTCCTCCGATGTTGTAAAGTGATATGAGATAAGTCCTGATAAATTTTGATTTCCATGCCAATAAATATAATGCGATTGCGGTCACGAGCCCTCCGCAATATCTCTTCCTTAATCTGGAAACTGACCAGGCAGCAGATTACAATCCTTGGAGGATCTATGTCCTTGCTCCTGGGTCTCAGGGCAAGATGTAGACATTTGTAATCTGTAGGGGATTCCAGGGGTCTTTCCAGAAGGTCATTAAACACAGTGAGAACAGTGTATGGCAGCTGGTTCGGTTCAACCGTCTCAAGGAAACCTCTCACCCTCAAATTATGGCTGCGCCCACGATTATCCAGGTCTTCCAGATGTCTATGCAGTTCATGGATATGCAGGGCATGAGAATCTGTCATTTGCTGTACTCTGCGTATTGCAGTGTCATGGCGGGCAGCAGGTTCTTCAACATCCTCAAGCCGCGTGGCGACCACTTGTATATCCAGGCGAAGGTCTGAAATGGCAGCTGAGAGTGTGTCTTTAATGTCGGCAGCGATTGTATGGAGATCATGCATATTTAATGGCTTGCCAGGATAAGAATCAGAGGAGGGAGAACGTGTGTGCCTGGCCGCCGTTGGGCTTGTACTGGCAGAGCGGGATGCGGCCTGTGACCAAGAGGCAGCGTCTCTTCGCTGAGTAGCTCCGGTATATTGTGGCTCAACTGGGTGCCCGGGTCTCGCGGTGAGTAAGCGATCCTCTGCTTTTAGCTTGCAAAGGGACCTCTGTTAGCAGGAGCTCTTCTACCAGGCGACCATTCTAGACTGGGACCAGTCCACGCCCCCCTCTATTTTTTCTTAAATTTTCTATCCCATTTTATTCCATTCTTGTTTTCAAATTTAATTTCGTTTTTGAATTCCATTTGACGTACTGTAAATATGTTTCGTTATTTCTAATTTGTTACTATTGTAATTTAAGAAATTCGGGATACATCCGAATCTCCAAATAACGAAAGATTAAAATGGGGATGTCTCTTTGCTGGATTGGGATATCTCTTTGGTCAATATATGGGGCTGTCTCTGCTGGATTGGGAGGTCTCTTTGCTGGATTGGGATGTCTCTGTGCTGAATATATAGGGATGTCTCCTTGTTGGATGGGGATGTCTTTTTGCTGGATTGGACTGTCTCTTTGCTGAATATATGGGGTTGTCGGATTTGGTGGGACAGCCAGTGGGCTGGCCTTGGGGAATGTTGGTGGTTAGGCCCAGGGGGGCTGTGTAAGGGACCCCAAAATTTCTGAGAGCGGCCCTGCTCCCAGGGCCAGTGCTAGACTATTTTGTGCCCTAGGCAAGACCAACTACTTGCACCCCCCCAAAAAAAAAAAAAAAAAAAAAAACTTCACCTGTAGTGAACTTCACTCCTCCTAGCACACATCCTCTTTCCCCTCAAATTTTCATCCCTAGCACAAATTCTATCTCCCAAATCCCCCCCACCTAGCACAAATCCCCCCAATCCCTGCTCCTAGCACAACCTCCTTCAAATTACCCTTCCTAGCACAAATCCCCCCTCCTAGCACAACCCGTCTTATCCCCCCTCCTAGCTCAATCCCCCCCATCCCCCCTCCTAACACAAATCCCCTCTCGCCCCCTCCCCTAGCAAAATTCCCCCCAATTCCCTCTCCTACCACAACCCTCCAATTCCCCCTCCTAGCACACTTCTCCCCCCAATCCTCTCTCCTAGCAAAAATCCCCTCTTCTGTTATAAATTCCCCCAATCCCCCCTCCAAACACAAATCTCCCCTCCCCCCTCCTTACACAAATTCCCCCCCCCAATCCCCTCTCCTAGCACAAATCTTCCCAATCCGTCCTCCCAGCACCAGTCCTCTTAAATCAATCCCCCCCATCTAGGACAAATTCCCCCCAAATCCCTCCACTAACTAAACCCCCCCAAATTACCCTTCCCAGAATTAAATTCTCCCATCTTACCCAAATCTTTCCCCCCTTTTAGCACAAATACCCCCCCTCATCAACCCTATTACCCTTCCCAGTACAAATAGCCCCATCCCCCCCCCCCCTGCATAAACCTCTCATCTCAGCACAAATGATTGTTAGCCCCCTTACAGGCGGAAAACTAGGTAAAGGTGTGGGCTATGCTCTCCCTCCTGTCAATAGAGCGATCCTCTATAAAGCAGATGACACAGGATCTCTCTTGGATTGGGCTGTACACAGTTTGATTACCCCACCCCCTATCTTCTCCAATGACCGTTCATCTCTCTGCAGCAGGGAATGAATGAATTGAACCAGGCAAAACTTCCATGGAAAGACTGGCCCGGGGGGGCACAATTGAAATTTTTTGGGGAGTGAAGTCCTTCCCAGCACCCCCTAGATCCAGCCATGGTGGAAAGTAGGGAAACCAAAACCTGTGACTGCACCTCAAGCATCAGTGCGCCCTAGGCAGCTGCCTAGTTCATCTAGTGGTAGCACCGGCCCTGCCTGCTCCCCCTAAACTCTGCCCATTGTACTAAGCTCCATCCCTCCATCCCCCCAGTACACAGCTCCTCCCACCACCAAACTTCCCTCTCTTTCCCAATACAAAGTATCATGGAGGAGGGCTGCTGTGGAAGAGCAGCTAGTACTTACCTGAGAGTGAAGGGATGAAAGCTGCTCAACCAACCCCAGGAATCCAATGTTGAGAAATGGCCTCAGCTGCCATACTGGCACCACTCTCTGACATGTTTCGCCCCGCCCACCGGGGGCTTGGTCACAGAGGTCTTCTGTGACCAAGCCCCCCGGTGGGCGGAGTGAAACACATCATGGGGCGTGGCCAGTACAGTGGCTGAGGCCATTTCTCAGCATTGGACTCCTGGAGTCAGTTGAGCAGCATCCATCCCTTAACTTGTATTGGCTGACAATGGAATCACTCAGATTCATGTTCCTCTCTTCTCACTTGCTGGTGGGGTGATTCTTTTCCTTCCATCCATAGCTTGGAGCAGCGCCATAAGGTACACTTTTCACTTACCTGAGAGTACCAGGGAGACGTCCTCAGTGCCAGCATGGCTCAACTGCTCTGTTTCATAGGGGCAGGAAGGGTTCTGTGCCTGAGCCATTGACAGAGAAGTACTGTCCCTGGTAAACACAGAAGCCGGCAGAGGAAGCTAGTAGTGCAGAAAACATACTGTACTGGCTCTTGTGTTTAGTCGCTGAGTGCAGTGCAGTTCCATAGGTGGGGGTACTGAATACCGCCATGTTCTGGGCAAAAACAAAATGAACTATGTAACTATATTTGATCCCCAGTGGTCATCATGGTAGTCTACCGGCCCGGCAACATTTTATCTTGTAAGTCCAGAGGGGCCCTTTGCTATTTGGAACCAAGAAACACGGTCTCAGTTCTTGTAAAGAGAACGTAGCCTCTGGCCATTGAATGAGCATTCTGGCTGTAGCAGTACACCATGGGTGGCAATGGCATATCCCCCCCCCTTCCCAGTCACACCACCACCAACGCCTCCTATAACTCAAACATCAATTACATCTGAAAGCATTTCTAATAACATTTATAAAGTTCCGGAACTGTGTGGGAACGCTCTGAAAGAAGCTGATGGTTTTTCCTTGTTAAATATTTTTTTCTACTCCCCCAGATTAATTATTTATTGCATGTCTAGTCCCCAAGGAAAGTTGATCTTTAAAGCACCCATGCGCAACTATACATAAATACCTTTGATTTTTAATGCTTTTGGCCTGACAATTGTAGCTGCCAGACAAACCAAAGATCCAATTACAGGTAAATTGTAGAGGAGTGAAGTAATAGGAATGGTAACAATCGTTTTTTTAAAACTTCCAAAGAAGTTCTTTTGTTTTCATAGGGCATATTGGAAGCGTCTGCCTGGGAGATCCTCACTGCCCCCAGACCAAGTTTTTCTAAAAGCTTTTGGTAGGTAGAAAAATACAATTAGCGATAATACAAGCACAAACATTAATCAATAATAAAGTTCTCCTATAGATTCTAAGGTGGTCAGCTTCAAAAGAAGAAAAAAACTCCAAATGTAAATAAAAGATTATATTTCATACAGAAACATACTGCAAACACAACGTTGCATTGCTATAAAACACAACATGTAAAAATAACAACAACAGTAGGGCTCGGTTCACACTGCCACGACTTGGGATCCGACTTGTGAGACCCCTGTTACCAAGCCCCCGGTGGGAGGGGTGAAACACATCAGAGGGCGTGGCCAGCACGGTGGCTGAGGCCATTCCTCAACATTGGTCTCATGGGGTCGGTTGAGCAGCATCCATCCCTTCACTTGTATTGGCTGACACTGGAATCACTCGGACTAATGCTCCCCTCTTCTCACTTTCTGGTGGGTTGATCCTTTTCCTTCCATCCATAGCTTGGAGCGTGCCATAAGGTATACTTTTCACTTACCTGAGAGTGCCAGGGAGACGTCCTCAGTGCCAGCGTGGCTCACCTCCCCCATGCTTTATAGGGGCAAGGAGGGTTCTGTGCCTGAGCCATTGGCAGGGAAGTGCTGTCCCTGGTAAACACTGAAGCCGGTAGAGGAAGCTATAAGTGCATAAAACTTACTGTACTGGCTTTAGTGTTTAGTCGATGAGCGCAGCACAGTGCCATAGGTGGGGGGACTGAATACCGCCATGTTCTGGACAAAACCAAAAAATCCCTACGGATTTTAAACCAATTTAGTTTTTCAGTTAAAAAATTATACTAGTTTTATATTTTGGCTCCAATTCACAAAAAGAACATTGGGGAACTGGAGAAAATACAGAGAAGGGCAACCAAACTGATAAGAGGCATGGAGGAGATCAGCTATGAGGAAAGATTAGAGGAACTGAATGTATTCTTTACTGAGAAGAGGAGATTAAGGGGGATATGATCACCATGTATAATACATAAGGGGGGGATATGATCTCCATGTATAATACATAAGGGGGATATGATCTCCATGTATAATACATAAGGGGGGATATGATCTCCATGTATAATACATAAGGGGGGATATGATCACCATGTATAATACATAATGGGGGGATATGATCTTCATGTATAATACATAAGGGGGGATATGATTTCCATGTTTAATACATAAGGAGGGATATGATCTCCATGTATAATACATAAGGGGGGGATATGATCTCCATGTATAATACATAAGGGGGGATATGATCACCATGTATAATACATAAGGGGGGATATGATCACCATGTATAATACATAAGGGGGGATATGATTTCCATGTTTAATACATAAGGAGGGATATGATCTCCATGTATAATACATAAGGGGGGGATATGATCTCCAAGTATAATACATAAGGGGGGATATGATCTCCATGTATAATACATAAGGGGGGATATGATCTCCATGTATAATACATAAGGGGGGATATGATCTCAATGTATAATACATAAGGGGGGATATAATCGCCATGTATAAATACATAAGGGGAGATAGGATCACCATGTATAATACATAAGGGGGGATATGATCTCCATGTATAATACATAAGGGGGGGATATGATCTCCATGTATAATACATAAGGGGGATATGATCTCCATGTATAATACATAAGGGGGATATGATCTCCATGTATAATACATAAGGGGGGGATATGATCTCCATGTATAATACATAAGGGGGATATGATCTCCATGTATAATAGATAAGGGGGGGATATGATCTCCATGTATAATACATAAGGGGGGATATGATATCCATGTATAATACATAAGGGGGGGATATGATCTCCATGTATAATACATAAGGGGGATATGATCACCATGTATAATACATAAGGGGGGATATGATCTCCATGTATAATACATAAGGGGGGGATATGATCTCCATGTATAATACATAAGGGGGATATGAGCACCATGTATAATACATAAGGGGGGATATGATCTCCATGTATAATACATAAGGGGGGATATGATCTCCATGTATAATACATAAGGGGGGATATGATCTCCATGTATAATACATAAGGGGGATATGATCTCCATGTATAATACATAAGGGGGATATGATCACCATGTATAATACATAAGGGGGGGTATGATCTCCATGTATAATACATAAGGGGGGGGGATATGATCTCCATGTATAATACATAAGGGGGGGATCTGATCTCCATGTATAATACATAAGGGGGATATGATCTCCATGTATAATACATAAGGGGGATATGATCTCCATGTATAATACATAAGGGGGATATGATCTCCATGTATAATACATAAGGGGGATATGATCTCCATGTATAATACATAAGGGGGGATATGATCACCATGTATAATATATAAGGGGGGAATATGATCACCATGTATAATACATAAGGGGGATATGATCACCATGTATAATACATAATGGGGGGATATGATCTCCATGTATAATACATAAGGGGGGATATGATATCCATGTATAATACATAAGGGGGATATGATCTCCATGTATAATACGTAAGGGGGGATATGATCACCATGTATAATACATAAGGGGGGATATGATCTCCATGTATAATACATAAGGGGGGATATGATCTCCATGTATAATACATAAGGGGGGATATGATATCCATGTATAATACATAAGGTAGGGATATGATCTCCATGTATAATACATAAGGGGGGATATGATCACCATGTATAATACATAAGGGGGGAATATGATCACCATGTATAATACATAAGGGGGATATGATCTGCATGTATAATACATAAGGGGGGATATGATCACCATGTATAATAGATAAGGGGGGATATGATCACCATGTATAATACATAAGGAGGGGATATGATCTCCATGTATAATACATAATGGGGGGATATGATCT
Source organism: Staurois parvus (assembly GCF_062004578.1). Taxonomy (NCBI): domain Eukaryota; kingdom Metazoa; phylum Chordata; class Amphibia; order Anura; family Ranidae; genus Staurois; species Staurois parvus. The sequence continues at coordinate 48,388 of NW_028319144.1, forward strand.
CCATGTATAATACATAAGGGGGTTATGATCACCATGTATAATACATAAGGGGGATATGATCTCCATGTATAATACATAAGGGGGGATATGATCTCCATGTATAATACATAAGGGGGGATATGATCTCCATGTCTAATACATAAGGAGGGATATGATCTCCATGTATAATACATAAGAGGGATATGATCTCCACGTATAATACATAAGGGGGGGATATGATCTCCATGTATAATACATAAGGGGGGATATGATCTCCATGTATAATACATAAGGGGGATATGATCTCCATGTATAATACATAAGGGGGGGATATAATCACCATGTATAATACATAAGGGGGGATATGATCTCCACGTATAATACATAAGGGGGGATATGATCACCATGTATAATACATAAGAGGGATATGATCTCCATGTATAATACATAAGGGGGGATATGATCTCCATGTATAATACATAAGGGGGGATATGATCTCCAAGTATAATACATAAGGGGGGATATGCTCTCCATGTATAATACATAAGGGGGATATGATCACCATGTATAATACATAAGGGGGGATATGATCTCCGTGTATAATACATAAGGGGAGATGTGATCTGCGTGTATAATACATAAGGGGAGATTTGATCTCCATGTATAATACATAAGGGGGGGATATGATCTCCATGTATAATACATAAGGGGGGATACGATCTCCATGTATAATACATAAGGGGGGATATGATCTCCATGTATAATACATAAGGGGGATATGATCTCCATGTATAATACATAAGGGGGGATATGATCTCCATGTATAATACATAAGGGGGATATGATCTCCATGTATAATACATAAGGGGGGGGATATGATCTCCATGTATAATACATAAGGGGGGATACGATCTCCATGTATAATACATAAGGGGGGATATGATCTCCATGTATAATACATAAGGGGGGATATGATCTCCATGTATAATACATAAGGGGGATATGATCTCCATGTATAATACATAAGGGGGGATATGATCTCCATGTATAATACATAAGGGGGATATGATCTCCATGTATAATACATAAGGGGGGATATGATCTCCATGTATAATACATAAGGGGGATATGATCTCCATGTATAATACATAAGGGGGGGATATGATCTCCATGTATAATACATAAGGGGGGATACGATCTCCATGTATAATACATAAGGGGGGATATGATCTCCATGTATAATACATAAGGGGGGGATATGATCTCCATGTATAATACATAAGGGGGGATACGATCTCCATGTATAATACATAAGGGGGGATATGATCTCCATGTATAATACATAAGGGGGATATGATCTCCATGTATAATACATAAGGGGGGATATGATCTCCATGTATAATACATAAGGGGGATATGATCTCCATGTATAATACATAAGGGGGGATATGATCTCCATGTATAATACATAAGGGGGGGATATGATCTCCATGTATAATACATAAGGGGGGATACGATCTCCATGTATAATACATAAGGGGGGATATGATCTCCATGTATAATACATAAGGGGGATATGATCTCCATGTATAATACATAAGGGGGGATATGATCTCCATGTATAATACATAAGGGGGATATGATCTCCATGTATAATACATAAGGGGGGATATGATCTCCATGTATAATACATAAGGGGGGATATGATCTCCATGTATAATACATAAGGGGGGATATGATCTCCATGTATAATACATAAGGGGGATATGATCTCCATGTATAATACATAAGGGGGGATATGATTCCATGTATAATACATAAGGGGGGATATGATCTCCATGTATAATACATAAGGGGGGATATGATCACCATGTATAATGCATAAGGGGGGATATGATCACCATGTATAATACATAAGGGGGGATATGATCTCCATGTGTAATACATAAGGGGGGATATGATCTCCATGTGTAATACATAAGGGGGGATATGATCTCCATGTGTAATACATAAGGGGGGATATGATCTCCATGTATAATACATTAGAGGGATATGATCACCATGTATAATACATAAGGGGGGATATGATCTCCATGTATAATACATAAGGGGGGGATATGATCACCATGTATAATACATAAGGGGGGGATATGATCTCCATGTATAATACATAAGGGGGGATATGATCTCCATGTATAATACATAAGGGGGGAAATGATCTCCATGTATAATACATAAAGGGGGATATGATCTCCATGTATAATACATAAGGGGGATATGATCTCCATGTATAATACATAAGGGGGGGATGTGATCTCCATGTATAATACATAAGGGGGGATATGATCTCCATGTATAATACATAAGGGGGGATATGATCACCATGTATAATACATAAGGGGGATATGATCTCCATGTATAAATACATCAGTGATGGGGGGGGGGCGCTCTTTACATCTGGACGAAAAGAGATTTATTCTCCAAACACGGACAGGTTTCTTCACAGTAAGAGCTGTGAGAATGTGGAATAGACTCCCTCAAGAGTTGGTTGTGGCCAGCTCAGTGGATTGCTGTAGGAAAGTCCTGGATTCTTTCTTGGATACACAGAATATAACTGGATATAACATTTATAGGTAAAGTTGATCCAGGGAATATCCGATTGCCTCTCGGGGGATCAGGAAGGAATTGTTTTGCCTGCAGGAGCAAATTGGATCGTGCTTTGCTGGGTTTTTTGCCTTCCTCTGCATCAACGGTGAGTGTAGGATTATAACTTTTTAATTTTTTATGGTTGAACTGCATGGACTTTTGTCTTTTTTCAGCCAGACTAACTATGTAACTATATTTGATCCCAAGTGGTCATCCCGGTAGTCTATCGGCCCGGTATCATTTATCTTGTAAGCCCCGAGGGGCCCTTTGTATATTAGGACCCAAGAAACACGGTCCCAGTTTTTGTAAAGAGAACAAAGTTTCTAGCCATTGAATGAGCATTCTGGCTGTAGCAGTACACCAAGGGCGGCAATGGCATATACCCCCCCACCCCCCAGTCCCACCACCAACGCCTCCAATAACCCAGCCAGTAATTACATCTGAAAGCATTTCTAATAACATTTATACAGTTCAGGACCTGTGTGGGAACGATCTGAAAGAAGCTGATGGTTTGCCTTGCTAAATATTTTTTTCTACTCCCCAGATTAATTATTTATTGCATGTCTAGTCCCCAGGGAGAGTTGGGTTTTAAAAGCCCCCATTCACAACTATACATACCTATCTTCTTACCATTTTTATTGCTTTTGGCCTGACAAATATAGCTGCCAGACAAACCAAAGATCCAATTACAGGTAAATTGTAGAGGAGTGAAGTAATAGGAATGGTAACAATCGTTTTTTTTAAAACTTCCAATGAAGTTCTTTTGTTTTAATAGGGCATACGGGAAGCGTCTGCCTGGGAGATCCTCACTGCCCCCAGACCAAGTTTTTCTAAAAGCTTTTGGTAGGTAGAAAAATACAATTAGCGATAATACAAGCACAAACATTAATCAATAATAAAGTTCTCCTATAGATTCTAAGGTGGTCAGCTTCAAAAGAAGAAAAAAACTCCAAATGTAAATAAAAGATTATATTTCATACAGAAACATACTGCAAACACAACGTTGCATTGCTATAAAACACAAAATGTAAATATAACAACAACAGTAGGGTTCAGTTCACACTGCCAAGACTTGGGATCCGACTTGTGAGACCCCTGTGACCAAGCCCCCGGTGGGAGGGGTGAAACACATCAGAGGGCGTGGCCAATACGGTGGCTGAGGCCATCCTCAACATTGGTCAGCTGGGGTCGGTTGAGCAGCATCCATCCCTTCAGTTGTATTGGCTGACACTGGAATCGCTCGGACTCATGCTCCCCTCTTCTCACTTTCTGGTGGGTTGATCCTTTTCCTTCCATCCATAGCTTGGAGCGTGCCATAAGGTATACTTTTCACTTACCTGAGAGTGCCAGGGAGACGTCCTCAGTGCCAGCGTGGCTCACCTCCCCCTTGCTTTATAGGGGCAAGGAGGGTTCTGTGCCTGAGCCATTGGCAGGGAAGTGCTGTCCCTGGTAAACACAGAAGCCGGCAGAGGAAGCGATAAGTGCATAAAACTTTAGTGTTTAGTCAGTCAGCGCAGCACAGTGCCATAGGTGAGGGGACTGAATACCGCCATGTTCTGGACTAAAACAAAGTACAGAGAAGGGCAACCAAACCGATAAGAGTCATGGAGGAGCTCAGCTATGAGGAAAGACTAGAGTAACTGAATTTATTCTCAACTGAGAAGAGGAGATTAAGGGGGATATGATCACCATGTATAATACATAAGGGGGGGATATGATCTCAATGTATAATACATAAGGGGGGATATGATCTCCATGTATAATACATAAGGGGGGATATGATCTCAATGTATAATACATAAGGGGGGATATGATCTCCATGTATAATACATAAGGGGGGATATGATCTCCATGTATAATACATAAGGGGTGATATGATCTACATAAGGGGGGCTATGATCTCCATGTATAATACATAAGGGGGGGATATGATCTCCATGTATAATACATAAGGGGGACTATGATCTCCATGTATAATACATAAGGGGGATATGATCTCCATGTATAATACATAAGGGGGGATATGATCTCCATGTATAATACATAAGGGGGGATATGATCTCCATGTATAATACATAAGGGGGGGATATGATCTCCATGTATAATACATAAGGGGGGATATGAACTCCATGTATAGTACATAAGGGGGGATATGATCTCCATGTATAATACATAAAGGGGATATGATCTCCATGTATAATACATAAGGGGGATATGATCTCCATGTATAATACATAAGGGGGGATATGATCTCCATGTATAATACATAAGGGGGGATATGATCTCCATGTATAGTACATAAGGGGGGATATGATCTCCATGTATAATACATAAGGGGGATATGATCACCATGTATAATACATAAGGGGGGATATGATCTCCACGTATAATACTTAAGGGGGATATGATCTCCATGTATAATACATAAGGGGGGATATGATCACCATGTATAATACATAAGGGGGGATATGATCTCCATGTATAATACATAAGGGGGATATGATCACCATGTATAATACATAAGGGGGGATATGATCTCCATGTATAATACATAAGGGGGGATATGATCTCCATGTATAATACATAAAGGGGATATGATCTCCATGTATAATACATAAGGGGGGATATGATCTCCATGTATAATACATAAGGGGGGATATGATCTCCATGTATAATACATAAGGGGGATATGATCTCCATGGATAATACATAAGGGGGATATGATCTCCATGCATAAATACATAAGGGGGGATATGATCTCCATGTATAAATACATAAGGGGGGATATGATCTCCATGTATAAATACATAAGGGGGGATATGATCTCCATGTATAATACATAAGGGGGGATTTGATCTCCATGTATAAATACATAAGGGGGATCTGATCTCCATGTATAATACATAAGGGGGGATATGATCTCCTTGTATAATACATAAGGGGGGATATGATCTCCATGCATATTACATAAGGGGGATACGATGTTCATGTATAATACATAAGGGGGGATATAATATCCATTTATAAATTTAAGGGGGGATATGATCACCATGTATAATACATAAGGGGGATATGATCTCCTTGTATAAATACATAAGGGGGGATATGATCAATTCACCATGTATAATACATAAGGGGGGATATGATCTCCATGTATAATACATAAGCGGGGGATATGATCTCCATATATAATACATAAGGGGGGCTATGATCTCCATGTATAATACATAAGGGGGGGATATGATCTCCATGTATAATACATAAGGGGGGATATGATCACCATGTATAATACATAAGGGGGATATGATCTCCATGTATAATACATAAGGGAGGATATGATCACCATGTATAATACATAAGGGGGGATATGATCTCCATGTATAATACATAAGGGGGGATATGATCTCCATGTATAATACATAAGGGGGGATATGATCTCCATGTACAATACATAAGGAGGTATATGGTCTCCATGTATAATACATAAGGGGGGGGGTATGATCTCCATGTATAATACATAAGGGGGGGATATGATCTCCATGTATAATACATAAGGGGGTATATGATCGCCATGTGTAAATACATAAGGGGAGATATGATCTCCATGTACAATACATAAGGGGGGATATGATCTCCATGTATAATACATAAGGGGGGATATGATCTCCATGTATAATACATAAGGGGGGATATGATCTCCATGTATAATACATAAGAGATGATATGATCTCCATGTATAATACATGAGGGGGGATATGATCTCCATGTATAATACATAAGGGGGATATGATCTCCATGTATAATACATAAGGGGGATATGATCTCCATGTATAATACATAAGGGGGGATATGATCTCCATGTATAATACATAAGGGGGGATATGATCTCCATGTATAATACATAAGGAGGGATATGATCTCCATGTATAATACATAAGGGGGGATATGATCTCCACGTATAATACATAAGGGGGGATATGATCTGCATGTATAATACATAAGGGGGGGATATGATCTCCATGTATAATAAATAAGGAGGATATGATCACCATGTATAATACATAAGGGGGTATATGATCTCCATGTATAATACATAAGGGGGGGATATGATCTCCATGTATAATACATAAGGGGGATATGATCTCCATGTATAATACATAAGGGGGGATATGATCTCCATGTATAATAAATAAGGAGGATATGATCACCATGTATAATACATAAGGGGGGATATGATCTCCATGTATAATACATAAGGGGGGGATATGATCTCCATGTATAATACATAAGGGGGGATATGATCTCCATGTATAATATATAAGGGGGGGATATGATCTCCATGTATAATACATAAGGGGGGGATATGATCACCATGTATAATACATAAGGGGGGTATGATCTCCATGTATAATACATAAGGGGGATATGATCTCCATGTATAATACATAAGGGGGGATATGATCTCCATGTATAATACATAAGGGGGGGGATATGATCTCCATGTATAATACATAAGGGGGGATATGATCTCCATGTATAATACATAAGGGGGATATGGTCTCCATGTATAATACATAAGGGGGATATGATCACCATGTATAATACATAAGGGGGGATATGATCTCCATGTATAATACATAAGGGGGGGGATATGATCTCCATGTATAATACATAAGGGGGATATGATCACCATGTATAATACATAAGGGGGGATATGATCTCCATGTATAATACATAAAGGGGGCTATGATCTCCATGTATAATACATAAGGGGGGGATATGATCTCCATGTATAATACATAAGGGGGGATATGATCACCATGTATAATACATAAGGAGGGATATGATCTCCATGTATAATACATAAGGGGGGATATGATCTCCATGTATAATACATAAGGGGGGATATGATCTCCATGTATAATACATAAGGGGGGATATGATCTCCATGTATAATACATAAGGGGGGATATGATCTCCATGTACAATACATAAGGAGGTATATGGTCTCCATGTATAATACATAAGGGGGGGGGGGTATGATCTCCATGTATAATACATAAGGGGGGGATATGATCTCCATGTATAATACATAAGGGGGTATATGATCGCCATGTGTAAATACATAAGGGGAGATATGATCTCCATGTACAATACATAAGGGGGGATATGATCTCCATGTATAATACATAAGGGGGGATATGATCTCCATGTATAATACATAAGGGGGGATATGATCTCCATGTATAATACATAAGAGATGATATGATCTCCATGTATAATACATGAGGGGGGATATGATCTCCATGTATAATACATAAGGGGGATATGATCTCCATGTATAATACATAAGGGGGATATGATCTCCATGTATAATACATAAGGGGGGATATGATCTCCATGTATAATACATAAGGAGGGATATGATCTCCATGTATAATACATAAGGGGGGATATGATCTCCACGTATAATACATAAGGGGGGATATGATCTGCATGTATAATACATAAGGGGGGGATATGATCTCCATGTATAATAAATAAGGAGGATATGATCACCATGTATAATACATAAGGGGGGATATGATCTCCATGTATAATACATAAGGGGGGGATATGATCTCCATGTATAATACATAAGGGGGGATATGATCTCCATGTATAATACATAAGGGGGGATATGATCTCCATGTATAATAAATAAGGAGGATATGATCACCATGTATAATACATAAGGGGGGATATGATCTCCATGTATAATACATAAGGGGGGGATATGATCTCCATGTATAATACATAAGGGGGGATATGATCTCCATGTATAATATATAAGGGGGGGATATGATCTCCATGTATAATACATAAGGGGGGGATATGATCACCATGTATAATACATAAGGGGGGTATGATCTCCATGTATAATACATAAGGGGGATATGATCTCCATGTATAATACATAAGGGGGGATATGATCTCCATGTATAATACATAAGGGGGGAAATGATCTCCATGTATAATACATAAGGGGGATATGGTCTCCATGTATAATACATAAGGGGGATATGATCACCATGTATAATACATAAGGGGGGATATGATCTCCATGTATAATACATAAGGGGGGGGATATGATCTCCATGTATAATACATAAGGGGGATATGATCACCATGTATAATACATAAGGGGGGATATGATCTCCATGTATAATACATAAGGGGGGATATGATCTCCATGTATAATACATAAGGGGGGGATATGATCACCATGTATAATACATAAGGGGGGATATGATCTCCATGTATAATACATATGGGGGGGATATGATCTCCATGTATAATACATAAGGGGAGATATGATCTCCATGTATAATACATAAGGGGGTATATGATCTCCATGTATAATACATAAGGGGGGATATGCTCTCCATGTATAATACATAAGGGGGGATATGATCATTATGTATAATACATAAGGGGGGATATGATCACCATGTATAATACATAAGGGGGGATATGATCTCCATGTATAATACATTAGGGGGATATGATTTCCATGTATAAATACATCAGTGATGGGGGGGCGCTCTTTACATCTGGACAAAAAGAGATTTAATCTCCAAACACGGAAAGGTTTCTTCACAGTAAGAGCTGTGAGAATGTGGAATAGACTCCCTCAAGAGTTGGTTGTGGCCAGCTCAGTGGATTGGTGTAGGAATGTCCTGGATTCTTTCTTGGATACACAGAATATAACAGGATATAACATTTATAGGTAAAGTTGATCCAGGGAATATCCGATTGCCTCTCAGGGGATCAGGAAGGAATTGTTTCGCCTGCAGGAGCAATATGGATCGTGCTTTGCTGGGTTTTTTGCCTTCCTCTGAATTAACTGTGGGTGTAGGATTATAACTTTTTAATTTTTTTATGGTTGAACTGCATGGACTTTTGTCTTTTTTCAGCCAGACTAACTATGTAACTATATTTGATCCCAAGTGGTCATCACGGTAGTCTATCAGCCCAATAACATTTATCCTGTAAGCCCAGAGGGGCCCTTTGTCTATTTGGACCCAAGAGACACGGTCCCAGTTCTTATAAAGAGAACATAGTTTCTGGCCATTGAATGAGCATTCTGGCTGTAGCAGTACACCAAGGGTGACAATGGCATATACCCCCCCAACCCCCCAGTCCCACCACCAACGCCTCCAATAACCCAGCCAGCAATTACATCTGAAAGCATTTCTAATAACATTTATACAGTTCAGGACCTGTATGGGAACGCTCTGAAAGAAGCTGATGGTTTGCCTTGCTAAATATTTTTTTCTACTCCCCCAGATTAATTATTTATTGCATGCTTTGACCCCAGGGAGAGGTGGGTTTTATAAGCCCCTATACATACTTACCTTCTTACCATTTTTATTCCTTTTGGCCTGACAAATGAAGCTGCCAGACAAACCAAAGATCCAATTACAGATTGTGACATAAATGTGACATAAATGTACAGATTTGAGTTGATAAGATGTGACCTGTAGAAAATTTGACAATGTAATCCTAAATGTAGTTTCATTCCTTGTCATTAAAGAAATAAGGTATTCAGAGACAGATGGTCATCAAATTAGCATCTGAAGGGACCTAGCTTCCTCTGGAAGTGGCACCTGGGTGCTAATAAGATTTTGTCACCTATATGTCATCAGACTCTGCCATCTTCCTGAAGCTGAAAAGAGAAACGCAGACGTTTTGGCTTCATGACACCAGGGGGTCTCCGAGCTGTCTATGGAGCTCTAAAAGTATATACATACATCAAAGGAGTATGTTTCATCCCTCATAAGAGCTAAAATATTAGTTGCAGAGAGATGAAAATACTTCCTTCTGATGGAGCACTCTGTAGACCAGATCGGCATATAAAAACTATATTTGTGGCCTATGCAGAATGCCAGAAAAATGCAGCAAATGGTTATGTGGCATTGGAGTGCGATAGCGGAACAGCGATCGGACTGATGCGCTGGTGTCGGAAATCCAATCCCCGACTTGGTGATTCAAGCCAGTCTTGGTCCAATTGACTTTGGGCAGGTCAGCACCCAGAACATCCTGTGGGCGGGTAAAGGAAAACCCCCCCAGGGTCAATTGGCCGAGGACTAAACGTCCATATCCTCATAAATTGAGTCCCCGGACATTGGGACATTGTGATTCGTATGGAGCTGGTTCGATCGTCTAATGGATTGCAGACTTTTTCTGACTTGCTCCAGTCGCAGGATAACTCTTGGTAAAAGTTTTATCTCTGTTTATTCCCTTTTATTTTATAGTGAATAGTCACTTGTGTGTCTTCATGTATTTTTTGTATTTTCTATAACTTTTTATACTTTGTACATATTTTATGCACTGCCCACTTTCGAGATATTAAATCTTAAAATTAATAAGTGACTTCTGTGTACTTAAGCTCGGGCTCATATCTCCGGAGAGATTAGATTGGAGAAATTAGATTGTACAGGGCAGCACAGTGGCTAAATGGTTACCACTTCCGCCTGGCAGGACTAGGGTCGTTGGTTCGAATCCCAGCCACGGCACCACCTGCCTGGAGTTTGCATGTTCTCCCTGTGCCTGTGTGAGTTTCCTCCCACACTCCAAAGACATGCAGGTAGGTTAATTGGATCCTGTCTAAATTGGCCCTAATATGTGTATGTATGACTGTAAGTTAGGAACCTTTCATTGTACACCCCTTGAGGGTTATGGACTGATGTGAATGTACAATATAGATGTAAAGCACGGCGTAAATTGATGGCACTATATAAGTACCTGAAATAAATAAATATTGTATTTTAGTGCCTTTTATTTGCTCGGTCAAGCTCATTGCCAATCTGTATGCAATTGCACTGCGTGTGGGCAGATTGCGTGCAGATTGCAAAGGTAGCAGACCTGCCAGACGGAGATCTGTGTGTGTGTGGTGTCCCAACAGACCGTTCTGCGGATAAACTGTTGGGTGGTGGCCAGCTACCGTTTGTGGTGTGTCTGGTGTGGGGGTGTGTGGACAGTGGAAGAGTGATTAACACTGGGGTTCTAGCTGTAGGATAGTTGGAGGGATCCTAGAAGGGTGTGTGATTGCTAAGCTGCTCCTCAACTCTAATCAGTGCACCAGATTGTATATAAGATTTGTATCTGCCAGTGTGTGTGGTCACATCTGGATTGGAGTGGAGTCTCCCTCCGGTGGTGGCCAAGAGGTAGTGCGGGCTGTGAAAGTACATCACGGCTGGTCTTGTATACGGTTTTATATATTCAAAGTTGAGTCCCCTTTATTCCCTCTTACCCCAAGTCACGGCCGCACGTGCGCCCCTCAGTTAGCTAGTCGCTGTGGGCGTGGCGTGTGGGGAATCCGTGACACAGATAAATTGTAGAGAAGTGGAGTTATTGGAAATGGTAACAATTGTTTTTTTTAAACCTTCCAAATGAAGTTCTTTTGTTTTCATAGGGCATACGGGAAGCGTCTGCCTGGGAGATCCTCACTGCCCCCAGACCAAGTTTTTCTAAAAGCTTTTGGTAGGTAGAATAATACAATTAGAGATAACACACGCACAAACAATCGATAATAACCTTCTCCTACAGATTCAAAGGTGGTCAGCTTCAAAAAAAAGAAAAAGAAAACAAATGTACTGTATATAAAAGATTATATTTCATACAGAAACATACTGCAAACACAACGTTGCATTGCTATAAAACACAAATAGTAAAAATAATGACAACAATAATGCTCAGTTCACACCGCCGCGACTTGGGATCCGACTTGTGAGACCCCAAGTCACATGACACGTGAAATCCCATGTTAGTCGATGAGAACTGTCCTAACTAGCACTACTGAAGTCGCTCCGACTTTAGAAAAGGTTCCTGTGCTACTTCAAGATGTCTTCTATCCGACTTGTGCCCATAGACTTTAATGGAAGTCGCCTCCAAGTCGGATCCTCATCTATATGGATGTGATTTGGATCCGACATTACAAGAAGACTAACCAGGCAAGCTGCATGGCATGAAAGTCGTACTCAAGTTGCATCAAGTCACCAGCAAATTGCCAGGAAGTCACCTGGCAAAGTCGCACTGTAAGTTGCGTGACTTTTAGGTCGCAGTAGTGTGAACTGAGCCTAAAAAAGAATATAGGAAAGATAATAGCAGGAATATCTACCCTAACTGGACACCGAGCCTCTTTTCCTCACAATGTATTAAAGTTCCTCACCAACTGTCTTCTCAACTTATTTTGGTTCCAGGTTTCATTTCCTGTGCTCATGCTCCGTTCAATTTAGTCCCCACCACAAGCTTAGCCTCAGCCTCAAAAAGTCATCCTCATGTGAAAGCTTCTAAAGCTCTTCTTACCCACGACATTCCTCTGCATGATACCCCATAAGAATTGATTTTCAAATTTCGCCTTCTATTGATTTCCATGGGGTTTGCATTAAAATTCACAATTTGTGCATTTATGGTTGTGTTGGGTTCAACTTGCCCTTGAATTGAGGCGAGAGACGCACCCTCAGTGGTAAGCAATAATAAAATCTTAACTTTGAATGAGAATGACTCAAAAAAATTATTTTGCGCTAGTAGATATAAAATTATCTCAATAAATCAAACATATAAATGGTGCAAAAAAAGTATATATGTGAAAAAATGTCCACACTTTAAAAAATATAACACAAAAAACTAGCAAAAAATATATATATATAAAGTGACAATGCCACCACCAAAAATAAACTCACCAGAGCTAAAAAATATAATATTTAAACCATATATTGCTCTGGGAACAGTAGTATTAACGATAAGTCATTCATAGATGCATCTTCAAGGAATAGTATTCTGCAGAGACCAGATCCACATAGACCAATTTCAGATGGAGCAAGTTACTTTCAAATTATTTATCATCAAGGAAATCCACTTCTTAAGAAAGCCACCTTCAAACGTATCCAAAGAGGGAAATGCCAGACACTCTGAAGAAACAGAAGAGCTTCATGGTGCAGTATTATTAAAACAACATCTTTATTCAGTACTCATTGTACTTAACTCAAAGGGTGTCCCAGCCGACACCAGCATTAACAGCAATCACAGCAAAACAGACCCAGCTACTCGGCACATGCGCAGTAGCTCATTGGAAACGTAATGACGTCACATCGATCAAGCTCCGCCCTACGCGTTTCGTCATCGACGTCCTCACGGAGCGGATGGATGTGAGACGTCGCAACCTCATTAATATACACTGCACAGGGAACGATCAGCTGGCATCAATGAAAATCAAGCAGACAAGCCGCTACAATGATGGCAGATGTCCGCAAATGATACACAAATATTACACAAGTATATAAAATCTTTACAGCATCAAGAAAGGAAAAAAATATGTATATATATCTACATAGAGGGAAATTAGTAATTAAATAACAAAATAAATATAAATAAATAATTAACCTTTAAACCCAATCTCAGATTCCCATCAAAATAATTTAAAGGGCCAGTCTACATTAAATTAAGGAAGGACGCTAATAAAAAAACAAAAAAAATACAAAAATAAAAATTAAAATCATAAAAAATATCATAAAAATATCACAATTAATAAACAAATATACAGATATTAAAAATTTGTGAGAAAACAGTTCAAATCAATATCAACGTTTAACCCATACGGCTGCAAAGAATTTAACTCATAAATCCAAAACGTCTCTTTTTTGGATATTTCATTAACCAAATCCGAGCCCCTCCAATGGGGTTTCACCATCTCAATTCCATAAAAGGTAAGTAGGCTCGGATCACAGTTATGTACTAGTTTAACCATTAGCCGCCCGGCCAATGGCCGTTTGGCGGCTTCAAATGTGTCTCTTCATTCCGGGTGCACGCCATTTGGCGTGCTCCCGCACATGCGCCGTTTGCGCTAATGCAGAGCGGCGCAGCAGTGCGATCTGTCAACGCCCGTGCACCTCGGACACGGCCGATGACAGATCCGAGTACCGGCTCCCGTTGCTGGTACCATGTGACCTGCTGTGACCAATCACAGCAGGTCACATGACAGTTGTATACAATGGATGGCTTCATTCATGATGCCATCCATTGTATACTAGTGCCTAGCTGTGAATGGTCACAGCTAATCACATGCACATGTCATGTGATTAGCTGTGACCAAATCACAGCTAAGCACAAAAAAAAAAAAAAAAAAAGCTGAATGAATCGATTTCATTCAGGTAAATGCTTGCTTATTGCAAAGTAATTCTTTGCTATAAGCAAATTGTGTAAAAATAAATAAATAAACATGGTAACATTGTACTACTTTGGTCATAGTAAAATATGAAAAAAAAATCTTGAAAAAAATAAAAAAAAATTTAATAAAAAATTAAATATAATAAAAAAATTAAAAAAAAATATATATATATATTTTTTTTTCATACTGTCACCAGTCAGTGTCCCTGTTCACCGCCATGCCAGTTATATGATGATGCTGTACTGCACTGGTGACAGTATGTAAAAAAAAAATAGTGAAAATAATTTTTTGAATTTTTTCATTTTCCGAAAAAGTATGACAAAAAAATACAACTTCAAAAAACTCGCCATGCCTCTTATGAAGTACGTCGGACTGTCTACTCTGCAAAAAGGGGTCATTTGGGGATATCTGTACTGTTCTGACATTTGGGGGATATCTGTACTGTTCTGACATTCTTGGACACTCAAGAAATTAGATTGGCTGTCAGTACTTCAGGATTGATCAATATTCAGATCTATACCATAGTTTGTGAACTCTATAACTTTCCTACAAACTAAAAAATACATCCTAATTTGGGTTATTTTCACCAAAGACATGTAGCAGAATACATCTCGGCCTAAATTTATGAAGAACAATTATTTATTTGTAAACTTTTATAACAGAAACAAAGAAAAATGTGTTTTTTTTCAAAATTTTTGGTCTTTTTTTGTTAATTTAGCAAAAAATAAAAACCCCAGCGGTGATTAAATACCACCAAAAGAAAGCTCTAGTTGTGTGAAGAAAATGATAAAATTTTAGTTTGGGTACAATGTTGTATGACCGCACAATTGTCATTCAAAGTGTGAGAGCGCTGAAACCTGAAAACTGGCCTGGGCAGGAAGGGGGGAAATTGCACGGTATTGATACGGTTAAAGTGTTTTGATACACTGTGTTTGTCGAATCCTTTTTTTATATTCCTTATATGTTCACCTATTCTTGTTTTTAAACATCTTCCAGTTCTACCAATATATCTAAAGTGACACGGACACTCCAAAGCATAAATCACATGTGTAGAATTACATGTAATCAAAGAGTTGATCTTATATTCTCTCTCAGAAAGTGAAGAACAAAATGACTTCCTCTTTTTGTTATTAATATCCTTTACAGTCCTACATACTTTATACTTCCTACAAGGAAAAAAACCTTTTAGATTTGAAAACAAGTCGATCTTTCTCGGGGGTTCGATAACATTGTGGGCTAATCTCGTCCTTAAAGACCTATTTTTTCTGTAAATAAATTTCGGTGTCTTAGATAAAAATTTATTCAGTATATCATCTTTTAATAAAATGGGCCAATATTTTTTGAAAATTCGTTCAACATTCTTATATTGCATATTATAATTGGTGATAAAGGGTACATTATTTTCAAATCCCAAATGTGTCTTTCTATTTCTAAGAAGCATCTCTCTATCTCTTTTATTTATCGAATTTCTTTCATTAACCAAAAAACTCCTATCATACCCTTTCTCTATAAATCTTTCAATTAGCAACTCAGTTTGATCAAAGAAATCTTTATTATTACTACAATTTCTCTTTATCCTAGTAAATTGACCCCTAGGGGTACTATATAGCCAATTAGGATGATGTCCACTAGATGTAGGTATGTAACTATTTTTATCTACTTCTTTGAAATAAGTTTTGGTAAGAATTTGTCCATTATCTTTATATAGGATCAGATCCAAAAAATTAATTTGCTGAAAATCACTAGTAACGGTGAACTTCAATCCATAACTATTCATATTGATATATTCCATAAAGGAATCAAGCTTTTCCCTGGATCCATCCCATAACATTATAATTAGAGATGAGCGAATCGAAGTATCCGAAGTGGAATTCGAGTCGAATATCGGAAAAATTTCGATTCGTGCCGAATCCGAAAAACAGCCTAATTCGGACGCGCGAATCGAAATTTTTCCGAAAATGGCGGCTGACATGTGCGGCGACGGAGCGGGGATGTCGGGGAAGGCGCGCAGACAAGGCGCGCTGCCCCATAATGCATTCCTCAACGACATGTGATCGCATCAGCCAATCAGCAGCCAGCCAGCCAGCACTGTGTAATGGTCGAGGTATATATAGCGGCCATTTTGGAAATCTTCATTTGCCTGCAGTCATTGAACAGAGGCAGACCGCTCTGTACTAGGGACAGGGACAGAGTTAGGGCCACAGAAACGAGAATTGGGGACAGAGAGAAGTTACTTAGGGACAGAGAACCATTACTCAGGGACACAGACTTGTTAATGAGGGCCACAGAATCGTTATTTAGGGACAAAGAAACGCTAGTTAGGGCCACAGAATTCATACTCAGGGACAGACAGAATTGTTACTCAGTGCCAGAGAATTGTTACTTAGGGCCACAGAAACGTTATTAGGGCCACAGAATTTTTACTCAGGGACAGACAGAATTGTTACTGAGTGCCAGAGAATTGTTACTCAGGGACAGACAGAATTGTTACTGAGTGCCAGAGAATTCTTAGGGCCACAGAATTCATTCTCAGGGACAGACAGAATTGTTACTCAGGGACAGACAGAATTGTTACTGAGTGCCAGAGAATTGTTACTCAGGGACAGACAGAATTGTTACTGAGTGCCAGAGAATTGTTACTCGCACAGACACAAAATTGTTACTTGCACAGACACAGAATTGTTACTCGCACAGACACAGAATTGTTACTCAGGGCCACAGAATTCATACTCAGGGACAGACAGAATTGTTACTGAGTGCCAGAGAATTGTTACTCAGGGACAGACAGAATTGTTACTGAGTGCCAGAGAATTGTTACTCAGGGACAGACAGAATTGTTACTGAGTGCCAGAGAATTGTTACTCAGGGACAGACAGAATTGTTACTGAGTGCCAGAGAATTGTTACTCAGGGACATACAGAATTGTTACTGAGTGCCAGAGAATTGTTACTCGCACAGACACAAAATTGTTACTTGCACAGACACAGAATTGTTACTCGCACAGACACAGAATTGTTACTCAGGGCCACAGAATTCATACTCAGGGATAGACAGAATTGTTACTGAGTGCCAGAGAATTGTTACTCAGGGACATACAGAATTGTTACTGAGTGCCAGAGAATTGTTACTCGCACAGACACAAAATTGTTACTTGCACAGACACAGAATTGTTACTCGCACAGACACAGAATTGTTACTCAGGGCCACAGAATTCATACTCAGGGATAGACAGAATTGTTACTGAGTGCCAGAGAATTGTTACTCAGGGACAGACAGAATTGTTACTGAGTGCCAGAGAATTGTTACTCAGGGACAGACAGAATTGTTACTGAGTGCCAGAGAATTGTTACTCGCACAGACACAAAATTGTTACTTGCACAGACACAGAATTGTTACTCGCACAGACACAGAATTGTTACTCAGGGCCACAGAATTCATACTCAGGGACAGACAGAATTGTTACTGAGTGCCAGAGAATTGTTACTCAGGGACAGACAGAATTGTTACTGAGTGCCAGAGAATTGTTACTCAGGGACAGACAGAATTGTTACTGAGTGCCAGAGATTTGTTACTCGCACAGACACAAAATTGTTACTTGCACAGACACAGAATTGTTACTCGCACAGACACAGAATTGTTACTCAGGGCCACAGAATTCATACTCAGGGACAGACAGAATTGTTACTGAGTGCCAGAGAATTGTTACTCAGGGACAGACAGAATTGTTACTGAGTGCCAGAGAATTGTTACTCAGGGACAGACAGAATTGTTACTGAGTGCCAGAGAATTGTTACTCAGGGACAGACAGAATTGTTACTGAGTGCCAGAGAATTGTTACTCAGGGACAGACAGAATTGTTACTGAGTGCCAGAGAATTGTTACTCGCACAGACACAAAATTGTTACTTGCACAGACACAGAATTGTTACTCGCACAGACACAGAATTGTTACTCAGGGCCACAGAATTCATACTCAGGGATAGACAGAATTGTTACTGAGTGCCAGAGAATTGTTACTCAGGGACAGACAGAATTGTTACTGAGTGCCAGAGAATTGTTACTCAGGGACAGACAGAATTGTTACTGAGTGCCAGAGAATTGTTACTCGCACAGACACAAAATTGTTACTTGCACAGACACAGAATTGTTACTCGCACAGACACAGAATTGTTACTCAGGGCCACAGAATTCATACTCAGGGACAGACAGAATTGTTACTGAGTGCCAGAGAATTGTTACTCAGGGACAGACAGAATTGTTACTGAGTGCCAGAGAATTGTTACTCAGGGACAGACAGAATTGTTACTGAGTGCCAGAGAATTGTTACTCGCACAGACACAAAATTGTTACTTGCACAGACACAGAATTGTTACTCGCACAGACACAGAATTGTTACTCAGGGCCACAGAATTCATACTCAGGGATAGACAGAATTGTTACTGAGTGCCAGAGAATTGTTACTCAGGGACAGACAGAATTGTTACTGAGTGCCAGAGAATTGTTACTCAGGGACAGACAGAATTGTTACTGAGTGCCAGAGAATTGTTACTCGCACAGACACAAAATTGTTACTTGCACAGACACAGAATTGTTACTCGCACAGACACAGAATTGTTACTCAGGGCCACAGAATTCATACTCAGGGACAGACAGAATTGTTACTGAGTGCCAGAGAATTGTTACTCAGGGACAGACAGAATTGTTACTGAGTGCCAGAGAATTGTTACTCAGGGACAGACAGAATTGTTACTGAGTGCCAGAGAATTGTTACTCGCACAGACACAAAATTGTTACTTGCACAGACACAGAATTGTTACTCGCACAGACACAGAATTGTTACTCAGGGCCACAGAATTCATACTCAGGGACAGACAGAATTGTTACTGAGTGCCAGAGAATTGTTACTCAGGGACAGACAGAATTGTTACTGAGTGCCAGAGAATTGTTACTCGCACAGACACAAAATTGTTACTTGCACAGACACAGAATTGTTACTCGCACAGACACAGAATTGTTACTCAGGGCCACAGAATTCATACTCAGGGACAGACAGAATTGTTACTGAGTGCCAGAGAATTGTTACTCAGGGACAGACAGAATTGTTACTGAGTGCCAGAGAATTGTTACTCGCACAGACACAAAATTGTTACTTGCACAGACACAGAATTGTTACTCGCACAGACACAGAATTGTTACTCGCACAGACACATAATTGTTACTCAGGGCCACAGAATTCATACTCAGGGACAGACAGAATTGTTACTGAGTGCCAGAGAATTGTTACTCAGGGACACCTAATCGTTGAATTAAATAGTATGTCAGACAACATGCAGAGGAGTGGCAGAGGAGGCAATGTTTTAGGAGCGAGCAGACGTGGCAGCAGAGGAAGGGGTCGAGGCAGCAGTATTCGCAGCCAGAGGCCAGTGCTCCCGGTGTCATCCAGCGGTCGTGTCTCCACCGACAACCCTGCCGTCATTGATTGGTTGGCTCGGTCGTCTTCCTCTTCCCAGGTCACCTCTGACACCTACAGCCAACGGTCGGTGGGTACGTCAGACACAACCGTTAGTTGGCATGGCCCGGGACCAAGCCCACTGAAATCACGTGTCCTCTACCTGCCCCTGTCCTTTGCTGTTCCCTCACCAAGCGAAGTATCGCATGCTGTGGGCTCAGCCCCACTGTACAGTGAGGAAGAGCTAACAGAGGGCGGTCAGGAACGGGGGGAGACATCGGCCTTTTCAGCAGCCAAGCGAACAAGTACTGGCGAGGAGAGTGGCTCGGTAGCCGGTCTAGAGACAGGTCTGTCTCCTGACCCAGACGCAGCCGAGGGGGCTAGTAGTGAGGCGGAGACCCTACTTGATGATGAGGAGGTTGATCGCACTTGGCAGCCTCGTCGTCATCAGGCAATTTCTTCCGCATCATCAGGAGAAGAGGGTGGCAGCTTGGCAGCGAGCAAAACAGTCGGTGGGTTGCCCAGGAGACAGCAGCAGGGTCGCATCAGTGTCAGTGGAGCCAAACGTCCACGGAGTAGAGCACCAGCTCCACTGCAGCCTACCACCACGGCCAGTAGTGGTGCCGTTGCGCACGGAGGAAGTAGCAGTCAGCCAGTGAAGAGTAGCGGGGGCAAAGTTTCCTACTCGGTGGTGTGGCAATTTTTCCTCAAGCCGCCCGAGGAAGTAAACGTAGCCGTATGTCGACTATGTGGCCAGAAATGCAAGCGTGGCCAGGGGGCCCATGTTGGGACTACAGCGTTGCGTCAGCATATGCAGCGTCACCATTCGGTGGCCTGGGAAAACCGTGATAAACATACGGCGGTTCTGCCTGCCCCAGCCCCCGCTCCATCACCCGCTCCGTTACTTGCTCCGTCACCCGACGTCGTCAATCGCCCTCTATCAGCCAGTCAAGGCTCCAACACCTCTGCTGAGGGGAGTTGTCGCTCATTGGCATCTTCCGCTCGTTCAGATGCTCCTTCTCCTGCTACTCCTCTTCTCGGATTCCGTCAACAGTCTTTCTTGGAATCCGTATCCAAGAGACAACAGTTTGCGAGCACGCACCCGACGGTGCAAAAGCTGAACGTCCTCCTGTCCAAGTTGCTGGTGCTGCAGTCCCTCCCTTTCCAACTGGTGGACTCAGCACCTTTCCGAGAAATGATGGCTTGTGCCGCGCCGCGGTGGAGAGTGCCAAGCCGTCATTTCTTTGCCCAAAAGGCAGTGCCAGCCCTGCATTCACATGTAGAAGAGATGGTGGGCCAGTCTTTGAGCATGTCGGTCTCTGCCAAAGTGCACGGCAGCGCCGACGTGTGGAGCTGTAACTACGGTCAGGGACAGTACATGTCATTTACGGCCCACTGGGTGAACGTGGTGCCGGCACAGCCGCACCAGCAACTTGGACAGGTCACGACGCTTTTGCCTCCACGTTTGCACGTCCTTGGTCCAGCAAGCATGTCCGCCTCTACCACCTCTTTTTCCGCCGTGTCCTCAGCCGCCACCCCCGTGCCAAGTCCCATTACCCGACCGGCATATCACATGTGCAGGGCGCAACGGTGTCACGCTGTGCTGCACCTGGTATGCCTTGGCGAACGTAGTCACACAGGGGAGGAACTGCTGAGTGTAATGAACAGAGAAATCGACAGATGGCTGTCTCCGCGCAAACTAAAAATCGGAACCATGTTGACTGACAACGGAAAGAACATGGTGTCTGCTCTGCGTCAAGGAAGGTTGTGCCATGCGCCATGCATGGCTCACGTGTTCAATCTGGTTGTCAAGCGGTTCCTAAAATCCACCATCCCACTGCAAGACATCCTTAAAATGTCACGTAAACTGTGCATGCATTTCAGCCATTCCTACACCGCAAAGAACACCCTCATTGAGCTGCAGCGGCAGAACGGAATTCCACAGCATCGCCTGATCTGCGACGTTGCAACAAGGTGGAATTCAACCCTACACATGTTAGACCGCCTTTACGAGCAGCGAAAGGCCATCACCGATTTCCTGATGTTACAAGCGGATAAAGGTACTCCCCTGTGTAACTTAGATGTCAGCCATTGGCAGCTCATGCGTGACACCTGCCGCTTGCTCAGGCCCTTTGAGGAGGCCACGCTATTCGTGAGTCGGCAGGACTATGGGATGAACGACGTCATTCCTCTGTTGCACGTCCTGGAACAAATGCTGTTAACAATGGCTGGTCAGGGTGCGGTAGACGTGGCGCACAGATCTCAACGCCACATGACCCCTGTGGGGGCAGGACAGGAAGAAGAGGAGGAGGTAGAGGAGGACATTTGTGCTCAGGAATTATTGAGTGAAATGGGTGGTTTTTCCACTCAGCGGACAGGAGTGGAGGAGCAGGAGCATCTGGTAGAGGAGGAGGAGGAGGAGACAGAGGACCCAGACGCACCGTGGCAGTATGCTGTGGAGATGGAGGCAGGGAGTCCCTCGCATTCCTTGGCACAAATGGCCCATAGCATGCTCGGTTGCTTGCGTAGCGACAGCCGAATAATAACCATCAGACAGAGGGATGACTTTTGGCTGTCCACCTTGTTGGACCCTCGCTACCGGTCCAAAATGGTGGCCTTTTTCACACCTGCTGAGAGGGAGGCCAAAATTACGTACTATAAAAACCACCTATGTAGTCAGTTGGTCTCTGCCTTTGTGCGCCAACGTCCATCCTCAGACACTGTGGGCCCTGTGCGCTCGCGTTCCGCTGGCATGGCAGCAGGGGAGGGGTGGGGTGGTAGGAGCAGTGGCAGCTCCACCAGCAGCGGCTGCCTCAGTCTGCAGTCGATGATGAGTAGCTTTCTTCACCAGCGCAGTGAGGAAACTACTAACCAGCCGCAGCAGCAGCAGCAGCATCAGGTGGACCTGGAGCAGGAGCTCAAACAACAGGCTTGGGCCTACTTGGACAGCACCCTGCCAACCGAGGTAGACAATCCCCTTGACTACTGGGCAACGAAACTTGACCTTTGGCCCCAACTAGCTGAATTTGCCCTTGAAAGGCTGTCATGCCCGGCCAGTAGCGTGGCATCGGAGCGCGTGTTTAGTGCGGCAGGAGGTATTGTAACTCCGCGGAGGACACGACTGTCCACCCAAAGTGTGGAGAGACTCACGTTTGTGAAAATGAATCAGGCGTGGATTAGTCTGGATTTCAAACCACCAGTTCCTGACACAACTGACTAAATCCGCCATGAATCATGCCTCAAACATGTGCCACTTTCAGGTCTCCTCACACTGCTGGTGTGTTTAATTTTTTGACATAGGGTGCTGGCAGATTACGGGCCTCACATAGCTGCTGCCAGGCCCCTAATCTGCCATAGGCCCCTATATACCGCCTCCTCATGCTGCTGCTAGGTCCAGAGTCTCTCATGGGTCCCTGTACGGCCTCCCATTGCTGCTGTCTCCATCGCCACACTCTGCTGCCATGTGCCACTTTCAGGTCTCTTCACACTGCTGGTGTGTTAAATTTTTTGACATAGGGTGCAGGCAGATTACGGGCCTCACATAGCTGCTGCCAGGCCCCTAATCTGCCATGGGCCCCTATATACCGCCTCCTCATGCTGCTGCCAAGTCCAGAGTCTCTCATGGGTCCCTGTACGGCCTCCCATTGCTGCTGTCTCCATCGCCACACTCTGCTGCCATGTGCCACTTTCAGGTCTCTTCACACTGCTGGTGTGTTAAATTTTTTGACATAGGGTGCAGGCAGATTACGGGCCTCACATAGCTGCTGCCAGGCCCCTAATCTGCCATGGGCCCCTATATACCGCCTCCTCATGCTGCTGCCAAGTCTAGAGTCTCTCATGGGTCCCTGTACGGCCTCCCATTGCTGCTGTCTCCATCGCCACACTCTGCTGCCATGTGCCACTTTCAGGTCTCCTCACACTGCTGGTGTGTAGAATTTTTTGACATAGGGTGCTGGCAGATTATGTGCCTCCTATAGCTGCTGCCAGGCCCCTAATCTGCCATGGGCCCCTATATACCGCCTCCTCATGCTGCTGCCAAGTCTAGAGTCTCTCATGGGTCCCTGTACGGCCTCCCATTGCTGCTGTCTCCATCGCCACACTCTGCTGCCATGTGCCACTTTCAGGTCTCTTCACACTGCTGGTGTGTTTAATTTTTTGACATAGGGTGCTGCAAGATAACGGGCCTCACATAGCTGCTGCCAGGCCCCTAATCTGCCATGGGCCCCTATATACCGCCTCCTCATGCTGCTGCCAAGTCCAGAGTCTCTCATGGGTCCCTGTACGGCCTCCCATTGCTGCTGTCTCCATCGCCACACTCTGCTGCCATGTGCCACTTTCAGGTCTCCTCACACTGCTGGTGTGTAGAATTTTTTGACATAGGGTGCTGGCAGATTATGGGCCTCCTATAGCTGCTGCCAGGCCCCTAATCTGCCATAGGCCCCTATATACCGCCTCCTCATGCTGCTGCCAGGTCCAGAGTCTCTCATGGGTCCCTGTACGGCCTCCCATTGCTGCTGTCTCCATCGCCACACTCTGCCATGTGCCACTTTCAGGTCTCCTCACACTGCTGGTGTGTAGAATTTTTTGACATAGGGTGCTGGCAGATTATGTGCCTCCTATAGCTGCTGCCAGGCCCCTAATCTGCCATGGGCCCCTATATACCGCCTCCTCATGCTGCTGCCAAGTCTAGAGTCTCTCATGGGTCCCTGTACGGCCTCCCATTGCTGCTGTCTCCATCGCCACACTCTGCTGCCATGTGCCACTTTCAGGTCTCTTCACACTGCTGGTGTGTTAAATTTTTTGACATAGGGTGCAGGCAGATTACGGGCCTCACATAGCTGCTGCCAGGCCCCTAATCTGCCATGGGCCCCTATATACCGCCTCCTCATGCTGCTGCCAAGTCCAGAGTCTCTCATGGGTCCCTGTACGGCCTCCCATTGCTGCTGTCTCCATCGCCACACTCTGCTGCCATGTGCCACTTTCAGGTCTCTTCACACTGCTGGTGTGTTAAATTTTTTGACATAGGGTGCAGGCAGATTACGGGCCTCACATAGCTGCTGCCAGGCCCCTAATCTGCCATGGGCCCCTATATACCGCCTCCTCATGCTGCTGCCAAGTCCAGAGTCTCTCATGGGTCCCTGTACGGCCTCCCATTGCTGCTGTCTCCATCGCCACACTCTGCTGCCATGTGCCACTTTCAGGTCTCTTCACACTGCTGGTGTGTTAAATTTTTTGACATAGGGTGCAGGCAGATTACGGGCCTCACATAGCTGCTGCCAGGCCCCTAATCTGCCATGGGCCCCTATATACCGCCTCCTCATGCTGCTGCCAAGTCTAGAGTCTCTCATGGGTCCCTGTACGGCCTCCCATTGCTGCTGTCTCCATCGCCACACTCTGCTGCCATGTGCCACTTTCAGGTCTCTTCACACTGCTGGTGTGTTAAATTTTTTGACATAGGGTGCAGGCAGATTACGGGCCTCACATAGCTGCTGCCAGGCCCCTAATCTGCCATGGGCCCCTATATACCGCCTCCTCATGCTGCTGCCAAGTCCAGAGTCTCTCATGGGTCCCTGTACGGCCTCCCATTGCTGCTGTCTCCATCGCCACACTCTGCTGCCATGTGCCACTTTCAGGTCTCTTCACACTGCTGGTGTGTTAAATTTTTTGACATAGGGTGCAGGCAGATTACGGGCCTCACATAGCTGCTGCCAGGCCCCTAATCTGCCATGGGCCCCTATATACCGCCTCCTCATGCTGCTGCCAAGTCTAGAGTCTCTCATGGGTCCCTGTACGGCCTCCCATTGCTGCTGTCTCCATCGCCACACTCTGCTGCCATGTGCCACTTTCAGGTCTCTTCACACTGCTGGTGTGTTAAATTTTTTGACATAGGGTGCAGGCAGATTACGGGCCTCACATAGCTGCTGCCAGGCCCCTAATCTGCCATGGGCCCCTATATACCGCCTCCTCATGCTGCTGCCAAGTCTAGAGTCTGTCATGGGTCCCTGTACGGCCTCCCATTGCTGCTGTCTCCATCGCCACACTCTGCTGCCATGTGCCACTTTCAGGTCTCCTCACACTGCTGGTGTGTAGAATTTTTTTGACATAGGGTGCTGGCAGATTATGGGCCTCCTATAGCTGCTGCCAGGCCCCTAATCTGCCATAGGCCCCTATATACCGCCTCCTCATGCTGCTGCCAGGTCCAGAGTCTCTCATGGGTCCCTGTACGGCCTCCCATTGCTGCTGTCTCCATCGCCACACTCTGCCATGTGCCACTTTCAGGTCTCCTCACACACTGCTGGTGTGTAGAATTTTTTGACATAGGGTGCTGGCAGATTATGGGCCTCCTATAGCTGCTGCCAGGCCCCTAATCTGCCATGGGCCCCTATATACCGCCTCCTCATGCTGCTGCCAAGTCTAGAGTCTGTCATGGGTCCCTGTACGGCCTCCCATTGCTGCTGTCTCCATCGCCACACTCTGCTGCCATGTGCCACTTTCAGGTCTCCTCACACTGCTGGTGTGTAGAATTTTTTGACATAGGGTGCTGGCAGATTATGGGCCTCCTATAGCTGCTGCCAGGCCCCTAATCTGCCATAGGCCCCTATATACCGCCTCCTCATGCTGCTGCCAGGTCCAGAGTCTCTCATGGGTCCCTGTACGGCCTCCCATTGCTGCTGTCTCCATCGCCACACTCTGCCATGTGCCACTTTCAGGTCTCCTCACACACTGCTGGTGTGTAGAATTTTTTGACATAGGGTGCTGGCAGATTATGGGCCTCCTATAGCTGCTGCCAGGCCCCTAATCTGCCATAGGCCCCTATATACCGCTTCCTCATGCTGCTGCCAGGTCCAGAGTCTCTCATGGGTCCCTGTACGGCCTCCCATTGCTGCTGTCTCCATCGCCACACTCTGCCATGTGCCACTTTCAGGTCTCTTCACACTGCTGGTGTGTTACATTTTTTGACATAGGGTGCAGGCAGATTACGGGCCTCACATAGCTGCTGCCAGGCCCCTAATCTGCCATGGGCCCCTATATACCGCCTCCTCATGCTGCTGCCAAGTCTAGAGTCTCTCATGGGTCCCTGTACGGCCTCCCATTGCTGCTGTCTCCATCGCCACACTCTGCTGCCATGTGCCACTTTCAGGTCTCTTCACACTGCTGGTGTGTTAAATTTTTTGACATAGGGTGCAGGCAGATTACGGGCCTCACATAGCTGCTGCCAGGCCCCTAATCTGCCATGGGCCCCTATATACCGCCTCCTCATGCTGCTGCCAAGTCCAGAGTCTCTCATGGGTCCCTGTACGGCCTCCCATTGCTGCTGTCTCCATCGCCACACTCTGCTGCCATGTGCCACTTTCAGGTCTCTTCACACTGCTGGTGTGTTAAATTTTTTGACATAGGGTGCAGGCAGATTACGGGCCTCACATAGCTGCTGCCAGGCCCCTAATCTGCCATGGGCCCCTATATACCGCCTCCTCATGCTGCTGCCAAGTCCAGAGTCTCTCATGGGTCCCTGTACGGCCTCCCATTGCTGCTGTCTCCATCGCCACACTCTGCCATGTGCCACTTTCAGGTCTCCTCACACACTGCTGGTGTGTTACATTTTTTGACATAGGGTGCAGGCAGATTACGGGCCTCACATAGCTGCTGCCAGGCCCCTAATCTGCCATGGGCCCCTATATACCGCCTCCTCATGCTGCTGCCAAGTCTAGAGTCTCTCATGGGTCCCTGTACGGCCTCCCATTGCTGCTGTCTCCATCGCCACACTCTGCTGCCATGTGCCACTTTCAGGTCTCTTCACACTGCTGGTGTGTTAAATTTTTTGACATAGGGTGCAGGCAGATTACGGGCCTCACATAGCTGCTGCCAGGCCCCTAATCTGCCATGGGCCCCTATATACCGCCTCCTCATGCTGCTGCCAAGTCCAGAGTCTCTCATGGGTCCCTGTACGGCCTCCCATTGCTGCTGTCTCCATCGCCACACTCTGCTGCCATGTGCCACTTTCAGGTCTCTTCACACTGCTGGTGTGTTAAATTTTTTGACATAGGGTGCAGGCAGATTACGGGCCTCACATAGCTGCTGCCAGGCCCCTAATCTGCCATGGGCCCCTATATACCGCCTCCTCATGCTGCTGCCAAGTCCAGAGTCTCTCATGGGTCCCTGTACGGCCTCCCATTGCTGCTGTCTCCATCGCCACACTCTGCTGCCATGTGCCACTTTCAGGTCTCTTCACACTGCTGGTGTGTTAAATTTTTTGACATAGGGTGCAGGCAGATTACGGGCCTCACATAGCTGCTGCCAGGCCCCTAATCTGCCATGGGCCCCTATATACCGCCTCCTCATGCTGCTGCCAAGTCTAGAGTCTCTCATGGGTCCCTGTACGGCCTCCCATTGCTGCTGTCTCCATCGCCACACTCTGCTGCCATGTGCCACTTTCAGGTCTCTTCACACTGCTGGTGTGTTAAATTTTTTGACATAGGGTGCAGGCAGATTACGGGCCTCACATAGCTGCTGCCAGGCCCCTAATCTGCCATGGGCCCCTATATACCGCCTCCTCATGCTGCTGCCAAGTCCAGAGTCTGTCATGGGTCCCTGTATGGCCTCCCATTGCTGCTGTCTCCATCGCCACACTCTGCTGCCATGTGCCACTTTCAGGTCTCTTCACACTGCTGGTGTGTTAAATTTTTTGACATAGGGTGCAGGCAGATTACGGGCCTCACATAGCTGCTGCCAGGCCCCTAATCTGCCATGGGCCCCTATATACCGCCTCCTCATGCTGCTGCCAAGTCTAGAGTCTGTCATGGGTCCCTGTACGGCCTCCCATTGCTGCTGTCTCCATCGCCACACTCTGCTGCCATGTGCCACTTTCAGGTCTCCTCACACTGCTGGTGTGTAGAATTTTTTGACATAGGGTGCTGGCAGATTATGGGCCTCCTATAGCTGCTGCCAGGCCCCTAATCTGCCATAGGCCCCTATATACCGCCTCCTCATGCTGCTGCCAGGTCCAGAGTCTCTCATGGGTCCCTGTACGGCCTCCCATTGCTGCTGTCTCCATCGCCACACTCTGCCATGTGCCACTTTCAGGTCTCCTCACACACTGCTGGTGTGTAGAATTTTTTGACATAGGGTGCTGGCAGATTATGGGCCTCCTATAGCTGCTGCCAGGCCCCTAATCTGCCATAGGCCCCTATATACCGCTTCCTCATGCTGCTGCCAGGTCCAGAGTCTCTCATGGGTCCCTGTACGGCCTCCCATTGCTGCTGTCTCCATCGCCACACTCTGCCATGTGCCACTTTCAGGTCTCCTCACACACTGCTGGTGTGTTACATTTTTTGACATAGGGTGCAGGCAGATTACGGGCCTCACATAGCTGCTGCCAGGCCCCTAATCTGCCATGGGCCCCTATATACCGCCTCCTCATGCTGCTGCCAAGTCTAGAGTCTCTCATGGGTCCCTGTACGGCCTCCCATTGCTGCTGTCTCCATCGCCACACTCTGCTGCCATGTGCCACTTTCAGGTCTCTTCACACTGCTGGTGTGTTAAATTTTTTGACATAGGGTGCAGGCAGATTACGGGCCTCACATAGCTGCTGCCAGGCCCCTAATCTGCCATGGGCCCCTATATACCGCCTCCTCATGCTGCTGCCAAGTCCAGAGTCTGTCATGGGTCCCTGTATGGCCTCCCATTGCTGCTGTCTCCATCGCCACACTCTGCTGCCATGTGCCACTTTCAGGTCTCTTCACACTGCTGGTGTGTTAAATTTTTTGACATAGGGTGCAGGCAGATTACGGGCCTCACATAGCTGCTGCCAGGCCCCTAATCTGCCATGGGCCCCTATATACCGCCTCCTCATGCTGCTGCCAAGTCTAGAGTCTGTCATGGGTCCCTGTACGGCCTCCCATTGCTGCTGTCTCCATCGCCACACTCTGCTGCCATGTGCCACTTTCAGGTCTCCTCACACTGCTGGTGTGTAGAATTTTTTGACATAGGGTGCTGGCAGATTATGGGCCTCCTATAGCTGCTGCCAGGCCCCTAATCTGCCATAGGCCCCTATATACCGCTTCCTCATGCTGCTGCCAGGTCCAGAGTCTCTCATGGGTCCCTGTACGGCCTCCCATTGCTGCTGTCTCCATCGCCACACTCTGCCATGTGCCACTTTCAGGTCTCCTCACACACTGCTGGTGTGTAGAATTTTTTGACATAGGGTGCTGGCAGATTATGGGACTCCTATAGCTGCTGCCAGGCCCCTAATCTGCCATAGGCCCCTATATACCGCTTCCTCATGCTGCTGCCAGGTCCAGAGTCTCTCATGGGTCCCTGTACGGCCTCCCATTGCTGCTGTCTCCATCGCCACACTCTGCCATGTGCCACTTTCAGGTCTCCTCACACACTGCTGGTGTGTTACATTTTTTGACATAGGGTGCAGGCAGATTACGGGCCTCACATAGCTGCTGCCAGGCCCCTAATCTGCCATGGGCCCCTATATACCGCCTCCTCATGCTGCTGCCAAGTCTAGAGTCTCTCATGGGTCCCTGTACGGCCTCCCATTGCTGCTGTCTCCATCGCCACACTCTGCTGCCATGTGCCACTTTCAGGTCTCTTCACACTGCTGGTGTGTTAAATTTTTTGACATAGGGTGCAGGCAGATTACGGGCCTCACATAGCTGCTGCCAGGCCCCTAATCTGCCATGGGCCCCTATATACCGCCTCCTCATGCTGCTGCCAAGTCCAGAGTCTCTCATGGGTCCCTGTACGGCCTCCCATTGCTGCTGTCTCCATCGCCACACTCTGCTGCCATGTGCCACTTTCAGGTCTCTTCACACTGCTGGTGTGTTAAATTTTTTGACATAGGGTGCAGGCAGATTACGGGCCTCACATAGCTGCTGCCAGGCCCCTAATCTGCCATGGGCCCCTATATACCGCCTCCTCATGCTGCTGCCAAGTCTAGAGTCTCTCATGGGTCCCTGTACGGCCTCCCATTGCTGCTGTCTCCATCGCCACACTCTGCTGCCATGTGCCACTTTCAGGTCTCTTCACACTGCTGGTGTGTTAAATTTTTTGACATAGGGTGCAGGCAGATTACGGGCCTCACATAGCTGCTGCCAGACATGTAATCTGCCATGGGCCCCCGTACCGACTCCTCATGCTGTGACGTTGCAACAAGGTGGAATTCAACCCTACATATGTTAGACCGCCTTTACGAACAGCTAAAGGCCATCACAGATTTCCTGATGTTAAAAGCGGATAAAGGTACTCCCTGTGTAACTTAGATGTCAGCCATTGGCAGCTCATGTGTGACACCTGCGCTTGCTCAGGCCCTTTGAGGAGGCCACGCTATTCGTGAGTCGGCAGGACTATGGGATGAATGAGGTCAAATCGGCCATGGGCCCCCGTACCGCCTGTTCACGCTGATGCTGGTCCCACAGTGTGACCTGGGTCCCTGTACGGCCTTCCATTGCTTCCACTCTGCCATGTGCCACTTTGAAATCTCCTCACACTCCTGCGGTTGTCCATTTTGTCATAGGTTGCTGGCAGATTACAGGCCTTCCATAGGTGCCACCAAGCCCCATATCGGCCATGGGCCCCCGTACCGCCTGGTCACGCTGCTGCTGGGCCCATAGTGTGACCTGGGTCCCTGTACCGCCTCCCATTGCTCCCACTCTGCCATGTGCCACTTTCAGGTCTCCTCACGCTCCTGCTGGTTTCCATTTTGTCATAGGTTGCTGTATGGCCTCCCATTGCTGCTGCCTCCACCGCCACACTGTGGCTCCAAACACTGGTTTTGGCCCCGTGACTGGCCAAAGGAGTGAAGTGTGCAGTGATTCTAAGATCGACGGCACTCATCTGCATGTCATACTGACAGACAGTATTATTTCTCTTCCCCAGCAGACTCCAAGGGCATTTAAATTAAAGGTACAGTGTTCTGCACTAATATTAAGTCTCTCTGAAGCCTAGAAACACCCTTTTTTAAGTTAAATTCACAGCGAATTTATTCGACTCGAATCGAATATTGTCCACGAATTCGCCGAATCAGTCGAATCGAATTT
The DNA here is from genome assembly GCF_062004578.1 of Staurois parvus. Taxonomy (NCBI): domain Eukaryota; kingdom Metazoa; phylum Chordata; class Amphibia; order Anura; family Ranidae; genus Staurois; species Staurois parvus. Next base: position 80,716 of record NW_028319144.1, read on the forward strand.
TTCATTTCTTCGCTCATCTCTAATTATAATGTCATCTATATATCTCTTGTAGAGCGCCATCTCTGGCCATTTACCAAAAATACTTTCCTCCTCCCATTTATTCATCACTAAATTAGCCACACTGGGAGCATACTTAGCTCCCATGGCTACACCCTTACATTGCTGAAAGAAGGCATTGTTATACCAGAAGAAATTATTGTTCATCGCTAACTCCAGCAATTCAACAATAAACTTCCTCTGTGTTCTTTTTAGAGATGATTTATGTTTAAGGGCCCATTTGACCGCATTAATTCCATCAATCTGGTCAATGTTAGTATACAATGATTCTACATCTATAGTCACCAACATGCAATTATCAACATTATGTAATTCTTTAAGAATATTGATAAGATGTCCACCATCCCTCAAAAAAGCTTTATTTGTCCTAACAATGTTTTGTAGGAAGGTATCAACATATTCACCGACCCTTGCAAACAACGAATTAATCCCGCTCACAATGGGTCTCCCCGGTGGTTTCTCTTTATTTTTGTGTATTTTTGGTAGATAATATATAGTAGGTATTTTAGGATGTTTTATCAAAAGATATTTGGCCTCTTTTTCAGTCAGTACACCCAAATCTTTCCCCTTATTAATAAGACGTTTAAGTAATATTTTGAGTTTTTTAGTAGGATTTTTTATCAGTGTTTTATATGTATCTTTAATTTGTAATAATCTCTTCATTTCTTCCTCATAATCATTTTTATTTAGAACGGCAATACTGCCCCCTTTATCAGCACCTCTAATTACTATATTCTTTCTTGTTTCAAGTTCTTCAATACCCAATTTAATATCTTGTGGGATGCAATGAAAACCTTTAATATTCATATTAGTACATAACTGTGATCCGAGCCTACTTACCTTTTATGGAATTGAGATGGTGAAACCCCATTGGAGGGGCTCGGATTTGGTTAATGAAATATCCAAAAAAGAGACGTTTTGGATTTATGAGTTAAATTCTTTGCAGCCGTATGGGTTAAACGTTGATATTGATTTGAACTGTTTTCTCACAAATTTTTAATATCTGTATATTTGTTTATTAATTGTGATATTTTTATGATATTTTTTAGGATTTTAATTTTTATTTTTGTATGTTTTTTTGCTTTTTTATTAGCGTCCTTCCTTAATTTAATGTAGACTGGCCCTTTAAATTATTTTGATGGGAATCTGAGATTGGGTTTAAAGGTTAATTATTTATTTATATTTATTTTGTTATTTAATTACTAATTTCCCTCTATGTAGATATATATACATATTTTTTCCTTTCTTGATGCTGTAAAGATTTTATATACTTGTGTAACATTTGTGTATCATTTGCGGACATCTGCCATCATTGTAGCGGCTTGTCTGCTTGATTTTCATTGATGCCAGCTGATCGTTCCCTGTGCAGTGTATATTAATGAGGTTGCGACGTCTCACATCCATCCGCTCCGTGAGGACGTCGATGACGAAACGCGTAGGGCGGAGCTTGATCGATGTGACGTCATTACGTTTCCAATGAGCTACTGCGCATGTGCGGAGTAGCTGGGTCTGTTTTGCTTTGATTGCTGTTAATGCTGGTGTCGGCTGGGACACCCTTTGAGTTAAGTACAATGAGTACTGAATAAAGATGTTGTTTTAATAATACTGCACCATGAAGCTCTTCTGTTTCTTCAGAGTGTCTGGAATTTCCCTCTTTGGATACGTTTGAAGGTGGCTTTCTTAAGAAGTGGATTTCCTTGATGATAAATAATTTGAAAGTAACTTGCTCCATCTGAAATTGGTCTATGTGGATCTGGTCTCTGCAGAATACTATTCCTTGAAGATGCATCTATGAATGACTTATCGTTAATACTACTGTTCCCAGAGCAATATATGGTTTAAATATTATATTTTTTAGCTCTGGTGAGTTTATTTTTAGTGGTGGCATTGTCACTTTATATATATATTTTTTGCTAGTTTTTTGTGTTATATTTTTTAAAGTGTGGACATTTTTTCACATATATACTTTTTTTGCACCATTTATATGTTTGATTTATTGAGATAATTTTATATCTACTAGCGCAAAATAATTTTTTTGAGTTATTTATTACACCTTATTGATTTTGGTGGTTTTTTTGCAGCTGGTATATTATAATAAGTGATTTATAGATATATATATATATATATATATATAGATATTCTTTTTCCTTTTCCATAGGCGCCATTATATATATATTTTGAATGAGAATGACCTTATAAATCTAAAATGAAAATGGCAATCTAAATGTACCGTATATATCTGAATTTATATCTGAATTTATTTAGAGGCATATAGAGATTATAAAGACTAGGCAACTGGGTCAGAGAATCTCAAAAACTACAGCTCTTGTGGGATGCTCCTGATCTGTAGTGGTCAGTGTCACGATCGCGGCGTCAGACCCCTGACCTTCTCACCAAATCCCTGACCGAAGGACCGGCCGATCTAAAACCACGATGTGACGTGCGTAACAATGCCACACCCAGCTGCACCCTACACAGCGATTTTCCAGCTAATGGATTTCAACCTGTGCCTGCAGCCTGGATGCACTTGTTACTGGGTCGGGTTAATTACGCAACTAACCCTTCACTGCCACCACCTCCTTTTTGTACAGAGAAAGAGGAAACTCTCTTTATCAAATAAACACTGTAATGGATGAAAAGTCGTCTGTCCAATACGGTCGCCGCAGGCCGATTGGGCAGAGGATTAAACAAACACAGTAGCGTCTCTTTAGAGGCAGGAATTCGTAAATTGCAATTAAGTGCTTTAGAAACAGTTTAACACTTTCAGAAAGAACGATTTATTACTAAAAGAGTCAAACAGGTGCAATAAAACATTTACAGAAAAAGATGTAACTAAGATATATATATATACACACAAAGAGCCATAGCACAGCAAAGAGATATCAGAGAGAAAGGGAAGAGTTAAAGTACTTGCCAAAGCCCTGGGTCAGCAGATCCAAGTTGCAGAGCAGAAGCAAGATTTGATCTCCATATGTTACGATGGAAAGATAGGAGATGTCTTCAACTAACTCTTTAGGCCTGCTAGCCTGTTTTTTAAAGTCCCCCAGCAGGGGGGTGGCTCTGAGTAACTGACCAATACTCTGTTTAGGGAGGAATCGTCGGCCTTTTATGTATGTCTCTCATATTCCAAGATATGACACATAGGGGAAAACTAAATCTTTTAAAAATGTTATCTGGTTTGTGCTTCTTGGGACTGCCTTGAACTCTTGGGAAGGGTGGGTTATCTTTTCCCGTGGTGTGAATTTACACACGTTCTCCAGGCAGGGTGGCACCACGTGGCTCCCTGCTGGGATCTGGCCTGTGACACTTTTAACACACACACATCTGTTACTGTGCCTCTCAGAAAGGGAGGGGGAAGGAGAATATGGGATAAATTAATACTTTTAATAAAAGGGGGAATCTGCGTCCATCTCTGATGCGCAAGATTGCTACAGTCAGGACTGACCAAAAGTGGTCCAAGGAAGGAAAACCGGTCATGGGGTGCCAAGGCTCATCAATGCGGGTGGGAAGGCTGATTGATGGGGGTGGGAAGGGAAGGCTCATTGATGGAGGTGGGGAGGGAAGGCTCATTGATGGAGGTGGGGAGGGAAGGCTCATTGATGGAGGTGGGGAGGGAAGGCTCATTGATGGAGGTGCGGAGGGAAGGCTCACTGATGTAAGTGGGGTGGGAAAGCTCACTAATGGAGGTGGGGAGGGAAGGCTCATTGATGGGGGTGGGGAAGAAAGGCTCATTGATGGAGGTGAGGAGGGAAGGCTCATTGATGGAGATGCAAAGGGAAGGCTCACTGATGGAGGTGTGAAGGGAAGGTTCATTGATGGGGGTAGGGAGGGAAGGCTCATTGATGGAGGTGGGGAGGGAATGCTCATTGATGGAGGTGGGGAGAGAAGGCTCATTGATGGAGGTGGGGAGAGAAGGCTCATTGATGGAGGTGGGGAGGGAAGGCTCATTGATGGAGGTGAGGAGGGAAGGCTCACTGATGTAAGTGGGGTGGGAAGGCTCACTGATGAAGGTTGGGAGGGAAGGCTCATTGATGCGGGTGGGGAGGAAAGGCTCATTGATGGAGGTGAGGAGGGAAGGCTCATTGATGGAGCTGCGGAGGGAAAGCTCACTGATGGAGGTGTGGAGGGAAGGTTCATTGATGGGGGTGGGGAGGGAAGGCTCATTGATGGAGGTGGGGAGAGAAGGCTCATTGGTGGAGGTTGGAAGAGAAGGCTCATTGATAAAGGTGGGCTGGGAAGGCTCATTGATGGAGGTGGACGGGGAGGCTCATTGATGGAGTTGGGGAGGGAAGGCTCATTGATGGGGGTGGGGAGGGAAGGCTCATTAATGGAGGTGGGGAGGAAAGGCTCATTGATGGAGGTGGGGAGAGAAGGCTCATTGATGGAAGTGGGGAGGGAAGGCTCACTGCTGGACGTGGGGAGGTAAGGCTCATTGATGGAGGTGGAAAATGAAGGCTCACTGGTGGGGGGGGCTCATTGATGGAGATGGGGAGGGAAGGCACATTGATAGAGGTGGGGAGGGAAGGCTCATTGATAGAGGTTGGGAGGGAAGGCTCATTGATGGAGGTGGGGAGGGAAAGGTCATTAATTGAGGTGGGGAAGGAACGCTCATTGATGGAGGTGGGGAGGGAAGGCTCATTGATGGACGTGGGGAGGGAAGGCTCAGTGATGGAGGTAGGGAGGGAATGCTCATTGAAGGAGGTGGGGAAGGAAGGCATAATGATGGCAGAGGGAAGAGAAGGCTCATTGATGAAGGTGGGGTGGGAAGGCTCATTGATGTAGGTGGGGTTAATTGGTTCCTGTCTAAATTGTCCCTAGTATGTGTATGTATGAATGTAAGTTAGGAACCTTAGATTGTACACCCCTTGAGGGTTAGGGACTGATGTGAATGTACAATATATATGTAAAGCGCTGAGTAAATTGACAGCACTATATAAGTACCTGTAATAAACAAATAATAATTTATATATATGTATATATATACATATACACACACTGCGTGTTGAAATGCATTTTTTAGATATTAAAAAATATATGAAAAATATTTTTACAAATATATTTTCTTAAAATATATTCTTCAGATTTTTTTTAACATATATTTTTACATATATTTGTAAAATGCATTCCAAAAATGTAGATACGTATTTTGAAAGTCATACAGTATATTTGAAAATGTATTTTTAAAAATATTTTTCATATATTTTGTAATAAAAACACATTTTTAACATGCAATATATATTTATATATATATATATTTTTTTTTAAATATATTGAATATGGCCAGAATTGTAGCATTTCAAATAGTACTTTGCATTCTAATCAATTCTAATCAGATATATTTTTCTTCCATATGGGTTGTAGCTGCGGACTTTCATTTTTGTTTTTTTGGGTTTTTTTTTTAGAAAACTGATTTAAGGAACAAATAACAGGATTCAATGATCTTTCATATTTGCCTGGAGTTCAGCTTTAAAATCCAACTGTTAGCAGAGAAATATGGAGACTGCCATTGCCGGGCTCCTATGTCAATGCTAGCGGCCCGGCTCTCACTGGCTTCAAGTCGCACACCCGGAACGAGAATGCAGAACGTTTTCTGAGTCAGCGACCTCAACATTTTTTAAAGCCGAAGTAACAGCATGACAGCCGGGCTTTTCCCCATCTCGGATGGAGAGCTCAGCATTAGCAGCCTTCAGTCTTCCTTTCATGGATGGTTTCCTTGAAGGTATTTCGGGTGGCCGGTGCTCTATATTGGCTCCTGAGAAAAGTACTCAAAGTGCAGTGAATATTGACAAAGTATAGAAATCACCAAACCAATTTTTACCCCCCAGTGTGACTACAGTAATATTACACCTGATTGGTTGCTTTGGGCTGTTGCACCCTGCATCTGGTCATTTGTCATTTTAAACAGGTCCCGTTGGGTTATGCCAACCCCCCAGACCAGGCATTCAGACTTGACAAGTGTCCTTTCTGCAGAATAATCCGGCGCTCTTCAGACTTGGTTTTGGGGCCCTTGAAGTGGTTCTGATGGGGTGCCCCTCGTGTCCCCCGCTTGATGGTCTCCTGTGAAGACAAAAATACAACAAACTCAACTGACTTGTTGGAAAATGGGACTCATTGGTTCAACTTCATAAATATGGACAAAAAGTAACCATCAAGACCCACTTCAAGTCCGGACACTTTCCCCCCCCTTCCAGTCCGGACACTTTCCCCCCCCTTCCAGTCCGGACACTTCCCCCCCCCTTCCAGTCCGGACACTTTCCCCCCCCTTCCAGTCCGGACACTTTCATCCCCTTCCAGTCCGGGCCAAGTTTCAGCTTTCTGCGCTCTCACACTTTGAATGACAATTGCGCGGTCATGCAACACTGTTCCCATATGAATTTTTTAGCATTTTTTTTGAGACAGATAAAACTTTATCTTGGTGGTAGTTATTCACCAATGCAATATTTATTTTCTTATAAAATTTTACAAATAAATAATCTTTCTTCATAAATCAGCTATCTTTTTAGTAAAAAAAAACAAAAAACTAATTCGTTTATAACCAAAAATTATAATTTTTCAATTTTTTTTTACATTTTGTATTATATTATTATTTATGTTTTTTTTTACATACTGTCACCCTAGCAGTACTGTGTCACCATAGTAACACTGTACTACTTGTGGGGAGTGATGAAGATTTTGTTTTTTCTTTTTACACTGATTGCTTTTACACCCATAAAAGCAATACTTTCTCCTCTCTGGCTGCATTCTTGCAGCCATTGAGAAATACTGTGTGAGCTGTGATTGGTCACAGCTTGTCACATGGTACAAAGCTGTTGTGAATAGCCCTGTACCATGTGACCTCTGTGATCATTCACAGATTTCACACGTAGTAAGTAATGATGTCAGAAGTTACATCTTGCTTACTACTATTCATGTGATCACTGATTGGCCAATCAATGATCACATGATCAGGACCTCACACAGAGGTCCCGTACAACGATCGGACACAGCGGGCACCGGATCGCGGTGCTGCACGCTCCTGGGGAGCGCGCACAATCAGGGAAGTGGGAGGATGTTTATAAACGGCCACCCACTCCTGCACTGGGGTTTTGTCAGCCGGTCCCGACTAATGATTCATAGCCGGGACCTGCTGATCAGCTGTGTCCAATCACAGCCCAGATGTCTGTGTTGGCAAACAACACAGGGCACTGTACGGAAAGAAAATGCTGATTGTTTCTTCTCCCTGCAAAGCAAGAACCAGTTTTAAACCTTCCTTTTTCTCCAAATTAATAATAACAAACATTTGGCATTGCATACCATTTAAATCTGCTTTCATTAAATCTTACTCACCCATGAGACATACTTCAGAGAAGGTGTGTTCTAAAAACAAAAAATTAAATGTATTGTAAGAGCTAAATACATTTATATTTTTGAAATTGAGTTTAATATTTAATCAAATTAAATTTTAATTTAATAATCAGACAATTATTAATAGATGCTATAAAATAAATATAACTATTGTACTTTACAGTTTTTAAAATGTGTTTTCGTTTGTAGTTATTGAGATTTTTGATGATACAAAAGTTGTAAAACAAGGGCAAAATAATAATAATAGAAACAATGATGATGATATTGAAAATAATGATAATAATAACAGCTTATTGTTATTCTAATTGCTAATTGTAATTACTGTAATTTATATTATTTTCTTACATTTAAAAAAATTTCTATTTCTATTTATTGAGATTTTTGATGATACAAAAATTGTAAAGCAAGGACAAAATAATAATAGCAACAACAATGATGATAATGAAAACAATAATATTAATAATAATATAATAAATAATAATTTATAGTTATGTCTAATTGCCAATTGTAATTATTGTAATTTTTATAGATTTTTTCCTTTAAAAAAATCAATTTATTGTTATTCAGATTTTTGATGATACAAAAGTTGTAAAACAAGGACAAAATAATAATAATAGCAACAATGATAATGAAAATAATAATAATAATAATTTATTGTTATCTCTAATTGCCAATTTGCTTTATTGCTAATTTTAGGCGTATCTAAAGCTAAACTTTTTTTAAGCATTGGACAAAGTGGTGAGGGGGGGGGGGGGGTGGTAGTACCCCTGTCATGTTTTTGTTGTTGTCTGTGTCCTACCCGTTCTAATTATACTAGTGACCATTGTCTTTGGTACAGAAAATGAAGAAAAATCCAAAATTTGGAGTTGTCACTAAAACAGATAATTCTTTTAATTACTAAAAATAAAAAACCTGATATTGTGTATTGTCCTTCGTCACATAATATTCAGAATAAATGTATTATAATTTATTGCACAGAGATATAATTAGCATAGTGTGGCACATTGGGGTTGATTTCCTAAAGGCAAATAGCTTGTTGCAGGGAAGTTGCACGTTCCAAGGAAATTTTCCCCAGAACTTCCCCATCATCCAATCAGATGGAAGAAAAAAACTATTTTTCTTTTCTTTCCCTTGCACAAATGTGTTTGCCAAGCTCCATTCACTGAGCTCTAGAGAAAAAATTCCCTTGCAAAGTGCAACTTTCCTTGACAAAGAGAACAACCTATTTGCCTCCGTTGTGTTTTTATTGGATATCTGGATGGATTTGTTCCATTGGCGTGCCAACAACGAGGATATTTTTGAATGGAAGTTTTTGCCTGGACATTTCTTCTATAGATTCCTATTTATTGATCGATTTGATTTTGCTCAGACTTGCACTTTAACCTCATTGTGAAAAAAATGGTAATATTTACCTCTGCTTTCCCGAATGGAGGACGCTCGGCGACGATACAAGATGTACAGAACAACACCAATCGCAAGGCCCAGAACACATAGAATTGGAGTAATAATTTTTGTGTTATCCGTGCAAATCAGTTTCTCACTTCCTGTCAGAATAACAAAGATAAATCACTTAAATGGTTCTTTTCAGGGAACGTGGAGCTCACGATTTTACCGATTTTACCGATCAAATTGATTAGAATGCAAAGTGCTTGTATTAAAGTGACAATAAAAGATACCAAAAATAATCCATACACATCCTCTACTGTATCCCATGTGGAAGAAAAATATATTTGAAATATATTTTTAAAATATTCTTCCCAAATATATTGACATATATTCGAAATACTACAATTTTAGCCGTATTCAATATATTTAAAAAATATATTTCAATAAATATATATACAGTCATGGCCGAAATTGTTGGCACCCTTGATATTTTTCCTGAAAATCAAGTATTTCACACAAAAAAGGTATTGCATTAACACATGTTTTGCTATACACATGTTTATTCCCTTTGTATGTATTGGAACAAATATAAAACAGAGGCAGAAAAGCAAATATGACATAATGTCACACAAAACCCCAAAAATGGGCTGGACAAAAGTATTGGCACCCTTAACTTAATATTTGGTTGCACACCCTTTGGAAAACATAACTGAAATCAGTCGCTTCCTATAACCATCAATAAGCTTCTGACACCTCTCACCCGGAATTTTGGACCACTCTTCCTTTGCAAACAGCTCCAGGTCTCTCTTATTGGAAGGACACCTTTTCCCAACAGCAATTTTAAGATCTCTCCACAGGTGTTCAATGGGATTTAGATCTGGGCTCATTGCTGGCCACTTCAGAACTCTCCAGCGCTTCTTTGCCATCCATTTCTGAGTGCTTTTTGACGTATGTTTGGGGTCATTGTCCTGCTGGAAGACCCAGGATCTTGGACGCAAACCCAGCTTTCTGACACTGGGCCCTACAGTGCGACCCAAAATCCTTTGGTAATCCTCAGATTTCATGATGCCTTGCACACAGTCAAGGCACCCAGTGCCAGAGGCAGCAAAACAACCCCAAAACATCATTGAACCTCCACCATATTTTACCGTAGGTACTGTGTTTTGTTCTTTGTAGGCCTCATTCCGTTTTCGGTAAACAGTAGAATGATGTGCTTTACCGAAAAGCTCTATCTTGGTCTCATCTGTCCACAAGACGTTTTCCCAGAAGGCTTTTGGCTTACTCAAGTACATTTTGGCAAACTGTAGTCTTGCTTTTTTATGTCTCTGTGTCAGCAGTGGGGTCCTCCTGGGTCTCCTGCCATAGCGTTTCATTTCATTTAAATGTCGACGGATAGTTCGCGCTGACACTGATGCTCCCTGAGCCTGCAGGACAGCTTGAATGTCTTTGGAACATGTTTGGGGCTGCTTATCCACCATCCGGACTATTCTGCGTTGCAATCTTTCATCAATTTTCCTCATCCGTCCACGACCAGGGAGATTAGCTACAGTGCCATGGGTTGCAAACTTCTTGATAATGTTGCGCACTGTGGACAAAGGCAAATCTAGTTCTCTGGAGATGGACTTGTAACCTTGAGATTGTTGATATTTTGCCACAATTTTGGTTCTCAGGTCCTCAGACAGTTCTCGTCTCCTCTTTCTGTTGTCCATGCTTAGTGTGGCACAGACAGACACACAATGCAAAGGTTAAGTGAACGTCTCTCCTTTTTATCTGCTTTCAGGTGTGATTTCTATATTGCCCACACCTGTTACTTGCCCCAGGTGAGTTTACAGGAGCATCACATGCTTGTAACATTCTTATTTATCCGCAGTTGTGAAAGGGTGCCAATACTTTTGTCCAGCCCATTTTTGGAGGTTTGTGTGACATTATGTCGAATTTGCTTTCTTTCCTCCCTTTTTTTGTTTTGTCCCAATACACACAAAGGGAATAAACATGTGTATAGCAAAACATGTGTTAATGCAATACGTTTCGTGAGAAATACATGATTTCCTGGAGAAATATCAAGGGTGCCAACAATTTCGGCCATGACTGTACATTGTATGCTGAAATGCATTTTTATTACAAAATATTTGAAAAATATTTTTAAAAATACATTTCAAATATACTTTGACGAAGGTGTAGGCGGGACAGAACGCACACGGAGAGCAGTAGACACACAAGGGTTTTATTGAGAGATGTGGGACACTTGATCGGGTAACAAGGGTAACGTCCGGGCACACAACAGAGGGGCAGTCCAGGCAAGGGTGATCCGGGCACACAGTGGGGACAGTTCAGGGCACTCCGCAACATGCGGTTTGTAGGGGCACTCCAGGCAGGTGGCTTCCAGGGACACTCAGCAGCTAACAGCTTCCAGGGACACTCAGCAGCGGACAGCTTCCAGGGACACCCAGCAGCGAGCAGGGTCACTCAGCAGCAGCTTCCAGGGACACTCAGCAGCGGACTGCTTCCAGGTGCACTCAGCAGCTAACAGCTTCCAGGGACACTCAGCTGCGGACAGTTTCCAAGCACACTCAGCTGCAGACAGCTTCCAGGGACACCCAGCAGCGAGCAGGGTCACTCGGCAGCAGCTTCCAGGGACACTCAGCAGCGGACAGCTTCCAGGGACACCCAGCAGCGAGCAGGCTCACTCAGCAGCAGCTTCTGGGGACACTCAGCAGCATCCAGGGACACTCACAGCAGGCAGCGTGCAGGGTCACTCAGCGGCAGCTTCCAGGGGCACTCAGCAGCATACAGCGTGCAGGGACACTCACCAGCGGACAGCTTCCAGGGACACCCAGCAGAGAGCAGGGTGCAGGGGTGCTCAGTAGACAGACTTGCAGGGTCTGGCAGGGTCTTGGTTGTGGGGTCTGGCTGCAACTCAGACCCCTCACAGCACTCTGCCCCGAGCAGGGGACGTCCTACCTACTCGGGTCCTGCCCTGGTCTTTTATCACCGGAGCAGGGCACTTCCTGGTTGCTCCAGCAATGGCCAGCCCAGCGGCGGGCCACCGGGGCAACAAGCCCCGCCCCCTCTCTCCGGTAACGCTCTGCCCACCGAGACAAGAGGAGGGGACATGCGGAGAGACCCAGGTGGCCAGCACATGGAAAATCCAGGTGCAGGCATAGCGGGGTGTCAGACTCCTCAGAGTCCAGCAGAGGAGATGTGCGAACCGCACCGCAGGGGGAAGATCCCTGGCGCCCGACACACCACTTTGTGCAGGCGCAGGGACATGTAATGAGGAAGAGAGGGGGAAGTGAGAGGAGGGACCGTGACAATACTGTATGTCTTTAAAAATACAAATCTACATTTTTGGAATACGTTTACAAATATATGTAAAAATTACTTTTTTATATGTTAAAAAAAATCTGAAGAATATATTTAACCTCCCTAGCGGTATGATTCTTTCTGATTTTTTGTGCTGAAAGCGGTACATTTTTTTGCATGGAAATATGTAGTTTTTTATTGTAGGCTGTAACTCTTAGGAATAACTCACTGAAATCTGTCCGAACAAGAGTCTAGTAAACATCCCGGGGATGATACAATTTGAAACACAAAATCATGAATTATAATTTAATAAATAATCATAAAAAATAATAATATAATAATAATAAATTTAATTCAATAATATAATCAAACCAAAAACACTGAAATTTGAAATACAGAGGGAAATTCGCACATCGCTGAGCAAAGGTGCAAAATTGTTGTCAGTGTCTGATGATGAATTTCCCCCACGAATCATTATCACTCAATTCTGCAAGTGGTTCTGATTTACTATCGCTGTTCTAAAACCGCTTTTGACGTAAAGGGACGCTTTTTGGACGCCATTGACTTTTCTAAGTTTCCAGACAGAAAGAACATTCAAAATGCAAGCAGGGCGCCGGACAAAGCACTCGGGACAAGATGTATGTGAAATGCATTGAAATAGCAATGACAGCAAAAATGACATTTTTTAAAAAATTCAAATTTCCCGCCGGTTCCGGCGCCCGTACGTCCCGACGTCACAGGGACCGGAACACAGGAGCCGGATGCCGGCATCGGCCGGAGGAGATGGCCGGGGACACTGCAGGGGACACATAGCGGGAGCGAAGGACAAGGTAAGTGCTGCAGGGACCCCCTGAGCAGCGCCGCATGGTAAGCCCGAGTGTAGCTCGGGGTTACCACTTTTGGTATAGAAATTTTACCCCGAGCTACACTCAGGAATACCGCTAAGGAGGTTAATAAAAATTTTATTTAAAAAATATTTTTCATATATTTTGTAATGTATAAAAAACGCATTTCAACATGCAGTACATACTGTATATATATTTATTGAAATATATTGAATACGGCCAAAATTGTAGCATTTCAAATATATGTCAATATATTTGGGAAGAATATTTTTTAAATATATTTCAAATATATTTTTCTTCCATGTGGGATATAAAGGCCTTGTAATCTATGTTTGATTAATTTGTTTCTTACTGTGTTTTTCTGCTTCTTTGTAATGTCCTTTGTGAGCAACTATACCTCTCCTTTTCCTTCTCACTTTCTTTTGAAGGAGCAGTGCACATTAGTTGTAGTCATGTGCTCTATGCACACTGCAAATCCCATAGTCCATAGTTCATAATCCATTGACCTGAGTCTACAATCCATTGTCCTTCGTCTAAAGTCCATTGTCCATAGTCAATCATCATTGGTAGAGATGAGCGAAGTATTCAAAAATTCGATTCGACTGATTCAGCGAATTCGTGAAAAAAATTTGATTCGAGTCGAATATATTCGCTGTGAATTTAACTTATAAAAGGGTGTTTCTAGGCTTCAGAGAGCCTTTATATTAGTGCAGAACACTGTACCTTTAATTTAAATGCCCTTGGAGTCTGCTGGGGAAGAGAAATAATACTGTCAGTCAGTATGACATGCAGATGAGTGCCGTCGATCTTAGAATCACCGCACACTTCACTCATTTGGGCAGTCACGGGGCCAAAACCAGAGTGTGGAGCCACAGTGTGGCGGTGGAGGCAGCAGCAATGGGAGGCCATACAGCACCCTATGACAAAATGGAACCCACCAGCAGTGTGAGGAGACCTGAAAGTGGCACATGGCAGAGTGTGGCGATGGAGACAGCAGCAATGGGAGGCCGTAAAGGGACCCACGCTGCTGGTGGAGCTGCCACTGCTCCTACCACCCCACCCCTCCCCTGCTGCCATGGCAGCGGAACGCGAGCGCACAGGGCCCACAGTGTCTGAGGATGGACGTTGGCGCAGAAAGGCAGAGACCAACTGACTACATAGGTGGTTTTTATAGTACGTAATTTTGGACTCCCTCTCAGCAGGTGTGAAAAAGGCCACCATTTTTGAACGGTAGCGAGGGTCCAACAAGGTGGACAGCCAAAAGTCATCCCTCTGTCTGATGGTTATTATTCGGCTGTCGCTACGCAAGCAACCGAGCATGCTATGGGCCATTTGTGCCAAGGAATGCGAGGGACTCCCTGCCTCCATCTCCACAGCATACTGCCACGGTGCGTCTGGGTCCTCTGTCTCCTCCTCCTCCTCTACCAGATGCTCCTGCTCCTCCACTCCTGTCCGCTGAGTGGAAAAACCACCCATTTCACTCAATAATTACTGAGCACCAATGTCCTCCTCTACCTCCTCCTCTTCTTCCTGTCCTGCCCCCACAGGGGTCATGTGGCGTTGAGATCTGTGCGCCACGTCTACCGCACCCTGACCAGCCATTGTTAACAGCATTTGTTCCAGGACGTGCAACAGAGGAATGACGTCGTTCATCCCATAGTCCTGCCGACTCACGAATAGCGTGTCCTCCTCAAAGGGCCTGAGCAAGCGGCAGGTGTCACGCATGAGCTGCCAATGGCTGACATCGAAGTTACACAGGGGAGTACCTTTATCCGCTTGTAACATCAGGAAATCGGTGATGGCCTTTCGCTGTTCGTAAAGGCGGTCTAACATATGTAGGGTTGAATTCCACCTTGTTGCAACGTCACAACATGAGGAGTCGGTACAGGGGCCCATGGCAGATTAGGGGCCTGGCCGCAGCAATGTGAGGCCCGTAATCTGCCAGCACCCTATGACAAAATGGAACCCAGCAGCAGTGTGAGGAGACCTGAAAGTGGCACATGGCAGAGTGTGGCGATGGAGACAGCAGCAATGGGAGGCCGTACAGGGACCCATGAGACACTGTGGACCTGGCAGCAGCGTGAGGAGGTGGTACAGGGGCCCATGGCAGATTAGGGGCCTGGCCGCAGCAATGTGAGGCCCGTAATCTGCCAGCACCCTATGACAAAATGGAACCCAGCAGCAGTGTGAGGAGACCTGAAAGTGGCACATGGCAGAGTGTGGCGATGGAGACAGCAGCAATGGGAGGCCGTACAGGGACCCATGACACACTGTGGACCTGGCAGCAGCGTGAGGAGGTGGTACAGGGGCCCATGGCAGATTAGGGGCCTGGCCGCAGCAATGTGAGGCCCGTAAACTGCCAGCACCCTATGACAAAATGGAACCCAGCAGCAGTGTGAGGACACCTGAAAGTGGCACATGGCAGAGTGTGGCGATGGAGACAGCAGCAATGGGAGGCGGTACAGGGACCCATGACACACTGTGGATCTGGCAGCAGCGTGAGGAGGCGGTACAGGGGCCCATGGCAGATTAGGGGCCTGGCAGAAGCAATGGGAGGCCCGTAATCTGCCAGCATCCTATGACAAAATGGAACCCAGCAGCAGTGTGAGGAGACCTGAAAGTGGCACATGGCAGAGTGTGGCGATGGAGACAGCAGCAATGGGAGGCGGTACAGGGACCCATGACACACTGTGGACCTGGCAGCAGCGTGAGGAGGCGGTACAGGGGCCCATGGCAGATTAGGGGCCTGGCCGCAGCAATGTGAGGCCCGTAATCTGCCAGCATCCTATGACAAAATGGAACCCAGCAGCAGTGTGAGGAGACCTGAAAGTGGCACATGGCAGAGTGTGGCGATGGAGACAGCAGAAATGGGAGGCCGTACAGGGACCCATGACACACTGTGGACCTGGCAGCAGCGTGAGGAGGCGGTACAGGGGCCCATGGCAGATTAGGGGCCTGGCCGCAGCAATGTGAGGCCCGTAATCTGCCAGCATCCTATGACAAAATGGAACCCAGCAGCAGTGTGAGGAGACCTGAAAGTGGCACATGGCAGAGTGTGGCGATGGAGACAGCAGCAATGGGAGGCCGTACAGGGACCCATGACACACTGTGGACCTGGCAGCAGCGTGAGGAGGCGGTACAGGGGCCCATGGCAGATTAGGGGCCTGGCCGCAGCAATGTGAGGCCCGTAATCTGCCAGCATCCTATGACAAAATGGAACCCAGCAGCAGTGTGCGGAGACCTGAAAGTGGCACATGGCAGAGTGTGGCGATGGAGACAGCAGAAATGGGAGGCCGTACAGGGACCCATGACACACTGTGGACCTGGCAGCAGCGTGAGGAGGCGGTACAGGGGCCCATGGCAGATTAGGGGCCTGGCCGCAGCAATGTGAGGCCCGTAATCTGCCAGCATCCTATGACAAAATGGAACCCAGCAGCAGTGTGAGGAGACCTGAAAGTGGCACATGGCAGAGTGTGGCGATGGAGACAGCAGAAATGGGAGGCCGTACAGGGACCCATGACACACTGTGGACCTGGCAGCAGCGTGAGGAGGCGGTACAGGGGCCCATGGCAGATTAGGGGCCTGGCCGCAGCAATGTGAGGCCCGTAATCTGCCAGCATCCTATGACAAAATGGAACCCAGCAGCAGTGTGAGGAGACCTGAAAGTGGCACATGGCAGAGTGTGGCGATGGAGACAGCAGCAATGGGAGGCCGTACAGGGACCCATGACACACTGTGGACCTGGCAGCAGCGTGAGGAGGCGGTACAGGGGCCCATGGCAGATTAGGGGCCTGGCCGCAGCAATGGGAGGCCCGTAATCTGCCAGCATCCTATCACAAAATGGAACACAGCAGCAGTGTGAGGAGACCTGAAAGTGGCACATGGCAGAGTGTGGCGATGGAGACAGCAGCAATGGGAGGCGGTACAGGGACCCATGAGACACTGTGGACCTGGCAGCAGCATGGGGAGGCGGTACAGGGGCCCATGGCAGATTAGGGGCCTGGCAGCAGCAATGGGAGGCCCGTAATCTGCCAGCACTCTATGACAAAATGGAACACACCAGCAGTGTGAGGAGACCTGAAAGTGGCACATGGCATGACACACTGTGGACCTGGCAGCAGCATGAGGAGGCGGTACAGGGGCCCATGGCAGATTAGGGGCTGGCAGCAGCAATGGGAGACGCCCGTAATCTGCCAGCAACCTATGACAAAATGGAACCCAGAATCAGTGTGAGGAGACCTGAAAGTGGCACATGGCAGAGTGTGACGATGGAGACAGCAGCAATAGGAGGCAGTACAGGGACCCATGAGACACTGTGGACCTGGCAGCAGCGTGAGGAGGCGGTACAGGGGCCCATGGCAGATTACAGGCCTGGCAGCAGCAATGGGAGACGCCCGTAATCTGCCAGCATCCTATGACAAAATGGAACCCAGCAGCAGTGTGAGGACACCTGCAAGTGGCACATGGCAGAGTGTGGCGATGGAGACAGCAGCAATGGGAGGCCGTACAGGGACCCATGACACACTGTGGACCTGGCAGCAGCGTGAGGAGGCGGTACAGGGGCCCATGGCAGATTAGGGGCCTGGCCGCAGCAATGTGAGGCCCGTAATCTGCCAGCATCCTATGACAAAATGGAACCCAGCAGCAGTGTGAGGACACCTGAAAGTGGCACATGGCAGAGTGTGGCGATGGAGACAGCAGCAATGGGAGGCCGTACAGGGACCCATGAGACACTGTGGACCTGGCAGCAGCATGAGGAGGCGGTACAGGGGCCCATGGCAGATTAGGGGCCTGGCAGCAGCTATGGGAGGCCCGTAATCTGCCAGCAACCTATGACAAAATGGAACACACCAGCAGTGTGAGGAGACCTGAAAGTGGCACATGGCATGACACACTGTGGACCTGGCAGCAGCATGAGGCGGTACAGGGGCCCATGGCAGATTAGGGGCCTGGCAGCAGCTATGGGAGGCCCGTAATCTGCCAGCATCCTATGACAAAATGGAACACACCAGCAGTGTGAGGAGACCTGAAAGTGGCACATGGCAGAGTGTGGCGATGGAGACAGCAGCAATGGGAGGCGGTACAGGGACCCATGACACACTGTGGACATGGCAGCAGCATGAGGAGGCGGTACGGGGGCCCATGGCAGATTAGGGGCCTAGCAGCAGCTATGGGAGGCCTGTAATCTGCCAGCATCCTATGACAAAATGGAACCCAGCAGGAGTGTGAGGAGACCTGAAAGTGGAACATGTTTGGGGCATGATTCATGGCGGATTTAGTCAGTTGTGTCAGGAACTGGTGGTTTGAAATCCAGACTAATCCACGCCTGATTCATTTTCACAAACGTGAGTCTCTCCACACTTTGGGTGGACAGTCGTGTCCTCCGCGGAGTTACAATACCTCCTGCCGCACTAAACACGCGCTCCGATGCCACGCTACTGGCCGGGCATGACAGCCTTTCAAGGGCAAATTCAGCCAGTTGGGGCCAAAGGTCAAGTTTCGTTGCCCAGTAGTCAAGGGGATTGTCTACCTCGGTTGGCAGGGTGCTGTCCAAGTAGGCCCAAGCCTGTTGTTTGAGCTCCTGCTCCAGGTCCACCTGATGCTGCTGCTGCTGCTGCGGCTGGTTAGTAGTTTCCTCACTGCGCTGGTGAAGAAAGCTACTCATCATCGACTGCAGACTGAGGCAGCCGCTGCTGGTGGAGCTGCCACTGCTCCTACCACCCCACCCCTCCCCTGCTGCCATGGCAGCGGAACGCGAGCGCACAGGGCCCACAGTGTCTGAGGATGGACGTTGGCGCAGAAAGGCAGAGACCAACTGACTACATAGGTGGTTTTTATAGTACGTAATTTTGGACTCCCTCTCAGCAGGTGTGAAAAAGGCCACCATTTTGGAACAGTAGCGAGGGTCTAACAAGGTGGACAGCCAAAAGTCATCCCTCTGTCTGATGGTTATTATTCGGCTGTCGCTACGCAAGCAACCGAGCATGCTATGGGCCATTTGTGCCAAGGAATGCGAGGGACTCCCTGCCTCCATCTCCACAGCATACTGCCACGGTGCGTCTGGGTCCTCTGTCTCCTCTTCCTCCTCCTCTACCAGATGCTCCTGCTCCTCCACTCCTGTCCGCTGAGTGGAAAAACCACCCATTTCACTCAATAATTCCTGAGCACAAATGTCATCCTCTACCTCCTCCTCTTCTTCCTGTCCTGCCCCCACAGGGGTCATGTGGCGTTGAGATCTGTGCGCCACGTCTACCGCACCCTGACCAGCCATTGTTAACAGCATTTGTTCCAGGACGTGCAACAGAGGAATGACGTCGTTCATCCCATAGTCCTGCCGACTCACGAATAGCGTGGCCTCCTCAAAGGGCCTGAGCAAGCGGCAGGTGTCACGCATGAGCTGCCAATGGCTGACATCGAAGTTACACAGGGGAGTACCTTTATCCGCTTGTAACATCAGGAAATCGGTGATGGCCTTTCGCTGTTCGTAAAGGCGGTCTAACATGTGTAGGGTTGAATTCCACCTTGTTGCAACGTCGCAGATCAGGCGATGCTGTGGAATTCCGTTCTGCCGCTGCAGCTCAATGAGGGTGTTCTTTGCGGTGTAGGAATGGCTGAAATGCATGCAAAGTTTACGTGACATTTTAAGGATGTCTTGCAGTGGGATGGTGGATTTTAGGAACCGCTTGACAACCAGATTGAACACGTGAGCCATGCATGGCGCATGGCACAACCTTCCTTGACGCAGAGCAGACACCATGTTCTTTCCATTGTCGGTCAACATGGTTCCGATTTTCAGTTTGCGCGGAGACAGCCATCTGTCGATTTCTCTGTTCATTACACTCAGAAGTTCCTCCCCTGTGTGACTACGTTCGCCAAGGCATACCAGGTGCAGCACAGCGTGACACCGTTGCGCCCTGCACATGTGATATGCCGGTCGGGTAATGGGACTTGGCACGGGGGTGGCGGCTTAGGACACGGCGGAAGAAGAGGTGGTAGAGGCGGACATCTTTGCTGGACCAAGGACGTGCAAATGTGGAGGCAAAAGCGTCGTGACCTGTCCAAGTTGCTGGTGCGGCTGTTCCGGCACCACGTTCACCCAGTGGGCCGTAAATGACATGTACTGTCCCTGACCGTAGTTACAGCTCCACACGTCAGCGCTAGAGATGAGCGAAGTATTCAAAAATTCGATTCGACTGATTCGGCGAATTCGTGGAAAATATTCGATTCGAGTCGAATATATTCGCTGTGAATTTAACTTAAAAAAGGGTGTTTCTAGGCTTCAGAGAGACTTAATATTAGTGCAGAACACTGTACCATTAATTTAAATGCCCTTGGAGTCTGCTGGGGAAGAGAAATAATACTGTCAGTCAGTATGACATGCAGATGAGTGCCGTCGATCTTAGAATCACCGCACACTTCACTCATTTGGCCAGTCACGGGGCCAAAACCAGTGTTTGGAGCCACAGTGTGGCGGTGGAGGCAGCAGTAATGGGAGGCCATACAGCAACCTATGACAAAATGGAAAACCGCAGGAGTGTGAGGAGACCTCAAAGTGGCACATGGCAGAGTGGGAGCAATGGGAGGCGGTACAGGGACCCAGGTCACACTGTGGGACCAGCAGCAGCATGACCAGGCGTTACGGGGGCCCATGGCCGATTTGGGGCCTGGTGGCACCTATGGGAGGCCTTTAATCTGCCAGCAACCTATGACAAAATGGAAAACCGCAGGAGTGTGAGGAGACCTCAAAATGGCACATGGCAGAGTGGGAGCAATGGGAGGCGGTACAGGGACCCAGGTCACACTGTGGGCTCAGCAGCAGCGTGACCAGGCGTTACGGGGGCCCATGGCCGATTTGGGGCCTGGCGGCACCTATGGGAGGCCTTTAATCTGCCAGCAACCTATGACAAAATGGAAAACCGCAGGAGTGTGAGGAGACCTCAAAGTGGCACATGGCAGAGTGGGAGCAATGGGAGGCGGTACAGGGACCCAGGTCACACTGTGGGACCAGCAGCAGCGTGACCAGGCGTTACAGGGGCCCATGGCCGATTTGGGGCCTGGCGGCACCTATGGGAGGCCTTTAATCTGCCAGCAACCTATGACAAAATGGAAAACCGCAGGAGTGTGAGGAGACCTCAAAGTGGCACATGGTAGAGTGGGAGCAATGGGAGGCGGTACAGGGACCCAGGTCACACTGTGGGCTCAGCAGCAGCGTGACCAGGCGGTACGGAGGCCCATGGCCGATTTGGGGCCTGGCGGCACCTATGGGAGGCCTTTAATCTGCCAGCAACCTATGACAAAATGGAAAACCGCAGGAGTGTGAGGAGACCTCAAAGTGGCACATGGCAGAGTGGGAGCAATGGGAGGCGGTACAGGGACCCAGGTCACACTGTGGGCTCAGCAGCAGCGTGACCAGGCGGTACGGGGGCCCATGGCCGATTTGGGGCCTGGCGGCACCTATGGGAGGCCTTTAATCTGCCAGCAACCTATGACAAAATGGAAAACCGCAGGAGTGTGAGGAGACCTCAAAGTGGCACATGGCAGAGTGGGAGCAATGGGAGGCGGTACAGGGACCCAGGTCACACTGTGGGACCAGCAGCAGCGTGACCAGGTGTTACGGGGGCCCATGGCCGATTTGGGGCCTGGCGGCACCTATGGGAGGCCTTTAATCTGCCAGCAACCTATGACAAAATAGAAAACCGCAGGAGTGTGAGGAGACCTCAAAGTGGCACATGGCAGAGTGGGAGCAATGGGAGGCGGTACAGGGACCCAGGTCACACTGTGGGACCAGCAGCAGCGTGACCAGGCGGTACGGGGGCCCATGGCCGATTTGGGGCCTGGCGGCACCTATGGGAGGCCTTTAATCTGCCAGCAGCCTATGACAAAATGGAAAACCGCAGGAGTGTGAGGAGACCTCAAAGTGGCACATGGTAGAGTGGGAGCAATGGGAGGCGGTACAGGGACCCAGGTCACACTGTGGGACCAGCAGCAGCATGGCCAGGCGTTACGGGGGCCCATGGCCGATTTGGGGCCTGGCGGCACCTATGGGAGGCCTTTAATCTGCCAGCAACCTATGACAAAATAGAAAACCGCAGGAGTGTGAGGAGACCTCAAAGTGGCACATGGCAGAGTGGGAGCAATGGGAGGCGGTACAGGGACCCAGGTCACACTGTGGGACCAGCAGCAGCGTGACCAGGCGGTACGGGGGCCCATGGCCGATTTGGGGCCTGGCGGCACCTATGGGAGGCCTTTAATCTGCCAGCAACCTATGACAAAATGGAAAACCGCAGGAGTGTGAGGAGACCTCAAAGTGGCACATGGTAGAGTGGGAGCAATGGGAGGCGGTACAGGGACCCAGGTCACACTGTGGGCTCAGCAGCAGCGTTACCAGGCGGAACGGAGGCCCATGGCCGATTTGGGGCCTGGCGGCACCTATGGGAGGCCTTTAATCTGTCAGCAACCTATGACAAAATGGAAAACCGCAGGAGTGTGAGGAGACCTCAAAGTGGCACATGGCAGAGTGGGAGCAATTGGAGGCGGTACAGGGACCCAGGTCACACTGTGGGCCCAGCAGCAGCGTGACCAGGCGTTACGGGGGCCCATGGCCGATTTGGGGCCTGGCGGCACCTATCGGAGGCCTTTAATCTGCCAGCAACCTATGACAAAATGGAAAACCGCAGGAGTGTGAGGAGACCTCAAAGTGGCACATGGCAGAGTGGGAGCAATGGGAGGCGGTACAGGGACCCAGGTCACACTGTGGGACCAGCAGCAGCGTGACCAGGCGGTACTGGGGCCCATGGCCGATTTGGGGCCTGGCGGCACCTATGGGAGGCCTTTAATCTGCCAGCAACCTATGACAAAATGGAAAACCGCAGGAGTGTGAGGAGACCTCAAAGTGGCACATGGCAGAGTGGGAGCAATGGGAGGCGGTACAGGGACCCAGGTCACACTGTGGGACCAGCAGCAGCGTGACCAGGCGTTACGGGGGCCCATGGCCGATTTGGGGCCTGGCGGCACCTATGGGAGGCCTTTAATCTGCCAGCAACCTATGACAAAATGGAAAACCGCAGGAGTGTGAGGAGACCTCAAAGTGGCACATGGCAGAGTGGGAGCAATGGGAGGCGGTACAGGGACCCAGGTCACACTGTGGGACCAGCAGCAGCGTGACCAGGCGTTACAGGGGCCCATGGCCGATTTGGGGCCTGGCGGCACCTATGGGAGGCCTTTAATCTGCCAGCAACCTATGACAAAATGGAAAACCGCAGGAGTGTGAGGAGACCTCAAAGTGGCACATGGCAGAGTGGGAGCAATGGGAGGCGGTACAGGGACCCAGGTCACACTGTGGGACCAGCAGCAGCGTGACCAGGCGGTACGGGGGCCCATGGCCGATTTGGGGCCTGGCGGCACCTATGGGAGGCCTTTAATCTGCCAGCAACCTATGACAAAATGGAAAACCGCAGGAGTGTGAGGAGACCTCAAAGTGGCACATGGCAGAGTGGGAGCAATGGGAGGCGGTACAGGGACCCAGGTCACACTGTGGGCCCAGCAGCAGCGTGACCAGGCGTTACGGGGGCCCATGGCCGATTTGGGGCCTGGCGGCACCTATGGGAGGCCTTTAATCTGCCAGCAACCTATGACAAAATGGAAAACCGCAGGAGTGTGAGGAGACCTCAAAGTGGCACATGGCAGAGTGGGAGCAATGGGAGGCGGTACAGGGACCCAGGTCACACTGTGGGCTCAGCAGCAGCGTGACCAGGCGTTACGGGGGCCCATGGCCGATTTGGGGCCTGGCGGCACCTATGGGAGGCCTTTAATCTGCCAGCAACCTATGACAAAATGGAAAACCGCAGGAGTGTGAGGAGACCTCAAAGTGGCACATGGCAGAGTGGGAGCAATGGGAGGCGGTACAGGGACCCAGGTCACACTGTGGGACCAGCAGCAGCGTGACCAGGCGTTACAGGGGCCCATGGCCGATTTGGGGCCTGGCGGCACCTATGGGAGGCCTTTAATCTGCCAGCAACCTATGACAAAATGGAAAACCGCAGGAGTGTGAGGAGACCTCAAAGTGGCACATGGCAGAGTGGGAGCAATGGGAGGCGGTACAGGGACCCAGGTCACACTGTGGGCTCAGCAGCAGCGTGACCAGGCGGTACGGGGGCCCATGGCCGATTTGGGGCCTGGCGGCACCTATGGGAGGCCTTTAATCTGCCAGCAACCTATGACAAAATGTAAAAAAAAAGGTGTGAAAAAGGCCACCATTTTAGAACGGTAGCGAGGGTCCAACAAGGTGGACAGCCAAAAGTCATCCCTCTGTCTGATGGTTATTATTCGGCTGTCGCTACGCAAGCAAGCGAGCATGCTATGGGCCATTTGTGCCAAGGAATGCGAGGGACTCCCTGCCTCCATCTCCACAGCATACTGCCACGGTGCGTCTGGGTCCTCTGTCTCCTCCTCCTCCTCCTCCTCTACCAGATGCTCCTGCTCCTCCACTCCTGTCCGCTGAGTGGAAAAACCACCCATTTCACTCAATAATTCCTGAGCACCAATGTCCTCCTCTACCTCCTCCTCTTCTTCCTGTCCTGCCCCCACAGGGGTCATGTGGCGTTGAGATCTGTGCGCCACGTCTACCGCACCCTGACCAGCCATTGTTAACAGCATTTGTTCCAGGACGTGCAACAGAGGAATGACCTCGTTCATCCCATAGTCCTGCCGACTCACGAATAGCGTGGCCTCCTCAAAGGGCCTGAGCAAGCGGCAGGTGTCACGCATGAGCTGCCAATGGCTGACATCTAAGTTACACAGGGAGTACCTTTATCCGCTTTTAACATCAGGAAATCTGTGATGGCCTTTCGCTGTTCGTAAAGGCGGTCTAACATATGTAGGGTTGAATTCCACCTTGCTGCAATGTCACAGCATGAGGAGTCGGTACAGGGGCCCATGGCAGATTACGTGCCTGGCAGCAGCTATGGGAGGCCCGTAATCTGCCAGCACCCTATGACAAAAAATTGAACACACCAGCAGTGTGAGGAGACCTGAAAGTGGCACATGGCATGAGAGACTGTGGACCTGGCAGCAGCATGAGGAGGCGGTATAGGGGCCCATGGCAGATTAGGGGCCTGGCAGCAGCTATGTGAGGCCCGTAATCTGCCAGCACCCTATGACAAAAAATTGAACACACCAGCAGTGTGAGGAGACCTGAAAGTGGCACATGGCAGAGTGAGACGATGGAGACAGCAGCAATGGGAGGCCGTACAGGGACCCATGAGAGACTGTGGACCTGGCAGCAGCATGAGGAGGCGGTATAGGGGCCCATGGCAGATTAGGGGCCTGGCAGCAGCTATGGGAGGCCCGTAATCTGCCAGCACCCTATGACAAAAAATTGAACACACCAGCAGTGTGTGAGGAGACCTGAAAGTGGCACATGTTTGTGGCATGATTCATGGCGGATTTAGTCAGTTGTGTCAGGAACTGGTGGTTTGAAATCCAGACTAATCCACGCCTGATTCATTTTCACAAACGTGAGTCTCTCCACACTTTGGGTGGACAGTCGTGTCCTCCGCGGAGTTACAATACCTCCTGCCGCACTAAACACGCGCTCCGATGCCACGCTACTGGCCGGGCACATGTTTGTGGCATGATTCATGGCGGATTTAGTCAGTTGTGTCAGGAACTGGTGGTTTGAAATCCAGACTAATCCACGCCTGATTCATTTTCACAAACGTGAGTCTCTCCACACTTTGGGTGGACAGTCGTGTCCTCCGCGGAGTTACAATACCTCCTGCCGCACTAAACACGCGCTCCGATGCCACGCTACTGGCCGGGCATGACAGCCTTTCAAGGGCAAATTCAGCTAGTTGGGGCCAAAGGTCAAGTTTCGTTGCCCAGTAGTCAAGGGGATTGTCTACCTCGGTTGGCAGGGTGCTGTCCAAGTAGGCCCAAGCCTGTTGTTTGAGCTCCTGCTCCAGGTCCACCTGATGCTGCTGCTGCTGCGGCTGGTTAGTAGTTTCCTCACTGCGCTGGTGAAGAAAGCTACTCATCATCGACTGCAGACTGAGGCAGCCGCTGCTGGTGGAGCTGCCACTGCTCCTACCACCCCACCCCTCCCCTGCTGCCATGGCAGCGGAACGCGAGCGCACAGGGCCCACAGTGTCTGAGGATGGACGTTGGCGCAGAAAGGCATAGACCAACTGACTACATAGGTGGTTTTTATAGTACGTAATTTTGCCCTCCCTCTCAGCAGGTGTGAAAAAGGCCACCATTTTGGAACGGTAGCGAGGGTCCAACAAGGTGGACAGCCAAAAGTCATCCCTCTGTCTGATGGTTATTATTTGGCTGTCGCTACGCAAGCAACCGAGCATGCTATGGGCCATTTGCGCCAAGGAATGCGAGGGACTCACTGCCTCCATCTCCACAGCATACTGCCACGGTGCGTCTGGGTCCTCTGTCTCCTCCTCCTCCTCCTCTACCAGATGCTCCTGCTCCTCCACTCCTGTCCACTGAGTGGAAAAACCACCCATTTCACTCAATAATTCCTGAGCACAAATGTCCTCCTCTACCTCCTCCTCTTCTTCCTGTCCTGCCCCCACAGGGGTCATGTGGCGTTGAGATCTGTGCGCCACGTCTACCGCACCCTGACCAGCCATTGTTAACAGCATTTGTTCCAGGACGTGCAACAGAGGAATGACGTCGTTCATCCCATAGTCCTGCCGACTCACAAATAGCGTGGCCTCCTCAAAGGGCCTGAGCAAGCGGCAGGTGTCACGCATGAGCTGCCAATGGCTGACATCGAAGTTACACAGGGGAGTACCTTTATCCGCTTGTAACATCAGGAAATCGGTGATGGCCTTTCGCTGTTCGTAAAGGCGGTCTAACATGTGTAGGGTTGAATTCCACCTTGTTGCAACGTCGCAGATCAGGCGATGATGTGGAATTCCGTTCTGCCGCTGCAGCTCAATGAGGGTGTGCTTTGCAATGTAGGAATGGCTGAAATGCATGCAAAGTTTACGTGACATTTTAAGGATGTCTTGCAGTGGGATGGTGGATTTTAGGAACCGCTTGACAACCAGATTGAACACGTGAGCCATGCATGGCGCATGGCACAACCTTCCTTGACGCAGAGCAGACACCATGTTCTTTCCGTTGTCGGTCAACATGGTTCCGATTTTCAGTTTGCGCGGAGACAGCCATCTGTCGATTTCTCTGTTCATTACACTCAGAAGTTCCTCCCCTGTGTGACTACGTTCGCCAAGGCATACCAGGTGCAGCACAGCGTGACACTGTTGCGCCCTGCACATGTGATATGCCGGTCGGGTAATGGGACTTGGCACGGGGGTGGCGGCTGAGGACACGGCGGAAGAAGAGGTGGTAGAGGCGGACATGTTTGCTGGACCAAGGACGTGCAAACGTGGAGGCAAAAGCGTCGTGACCTGTCCAAGTTGCTGGTGCGGCTGTGCCGGCACCACGTTCACCCAGTGGGCCGTAAATGACATGTACTGTCCCTGACCGTAGTTACAGCTCCATACGTCGGCGCTGCCGTGCACTTTGGCAGAGACCGACATGCTCAAAGACTGGCCCACCATCTCTTCTACATGTGAATGCAGGGCTGGCACTGCCTTTTTGGCGAAGAAATGCCGGCTTGGCACTCTCCACCGCGGCGCGGCACAAGCCATCATTTCTCGGAAAGGTGCTGAGTCCACCAGTTGGAAAGGTAGGGACTGCAGCACCAGCAACTTGGACAGGAGGACGTTCAGCTTTTGCACCGTCGGGTGCGTGCTCGCAAACTGTTGTCTCTTGGAAACGGATTCCAAGAAAGACTGCTGACGGAATCCGAGAAGAGGAGTAGCAGGAGAAGGAGCATCTGAACGAGCGGAAGATGCCAACGAGCGACAACTCCCCTCAGCAGAGGTGTTGGAGCCTTGACTGGCTGATAGAGGGCGATTGACGACGTCGGGTGACGGAGCAAGTAACGGAGCGGGTGATGGAGCGGGGGCTGGGGCAGGCAGAACCGCCGTATCTTTATCACGGTTTTCCCAGGCCACCAAATGGCGACGCTGCATATGCTGACGCAACGCTGTAGTCCCAACATGGGCCCCCTGGCCACGCTTGACTTTCTGGCCACATAGTCGACATACGGCTACGTTTACTTCCTCGGGCGGCTTGACGAAAAATTGCCACACATCCGAGTAGGAAACTTTGCCCCCGCTACTCCTCACTGGCTGACTGCTACTTCCTCCGTGCGCACCGGCACCACTACTGGCCGTGGTGGTAGGCTGCAGTGGAGCTGGTGCTCTACTCCGTGGCCGTTTGGCTCCACTGACACTGATGCGACCCTGCTGCCTCCTGGGCAACCCACCGACTGTTTCGCTCGCTGCCAAGCTGGCACCCTCTTCTCCTGATGATGCGGAAGAAATTACCTGATGACGACGAGGCAGCCAAGTGCGATCAACCTCCTCATCATCAAGTAGGGTCTCCGCCTCACTACTAGCCCCCTCGGCTGCGTCTGGGTCAGGAGACAGACCTGTCTCTAGACCGGCTACCGAGCCACTCTCCTCGCCAGTACTTGTTCGCCTGGCTGCTGAAAAGGCGGATGTCTCCCCCCGTTCCTGACCGCCCTCTGTTAGCTCTTCCTCACTGTACAGTGGGGCTGAGCCCACAGCATGCGATACTTCGCTTGGTGAGGGAACAGCAAAGGACAGGGGCAGGTAGAGGACACGTGATTTCAGTGGGCTTGCTCCCGGGCCATGCCAACTAACGGTTGTGTCTGACGTACCCACCGACCGTTGGCTGTAGGTGTCAGAGGTGACCTGGGAAGAGGAAGACGACCGAGCCAACCAATCGATGACGGCAGGGTTGTCGGTGGAGACACGACCGCTGGATGACACCGGGAGCACTGGCCTCTGGCTGCGAATAGTGCTGCCTCGACCCCTTCCTCTGCTGCCACGTCTGCTCGCTCCTAAAACATTGCCTCCTCTGCCACTCCTCTGCATGTTGTCTGACATACTCTTTAATTCAACGATTCTGTGTCCCTGAGTAACAATTCTGTGTCCCTGAGTAACAATTCTGTGTCTGTCCCTGAGTAACAATTCTGTGGCCCTCAGTAACGGTTCTGTGGCCCTCAGTAACAATTCTGTGTCCCTGAGTAACAATTCTGTGGCCCTAAGTAACGGTTCTGTGGCCCTCAGCAACAATTCTGTGTCCCTCAGTAACAATTCTGTGTCTGTCCCTGATTAACGTTTACGTGGCCCTAAGTAACGGTTCTGTGGCCCTCAGTAACAATTCTGTGTCCCTGATTAACGTTTCTGTGGCACTAAGTAACGGTTCTGTGGCCCTCAGTAACAATTCTGTGTCCCTCAAGAAACAATTCTGTGTCTGTCCCTGAGTAACAATTCTTTGGCCCTAAGTAACGGTTCTGTGGCCCTCAGTAACAATTCTGTGTCCCTGATTAACGTTTCTGTGGCCCTAAGTAACGGTTCTGTGGCCCTCAGTAACAATTCTGTGTCCCTGAGTAACAATTCTGTGTCTGTCCGAGTAACAATTCTGTGGCCCTAAGTAACAGTTCTGTGGCCCTCAGTAACAATTCTGTGTCCCTGATTAACGTTTCTGTGGCACTAAGTAACGGTTCTGTGGCCCTCAGTAACAATTCTGTGTCCCACAAGAAACAATTCTGTGTCTGTCCCTGAGTAACAATTCTGTGGCCCTAAGTAACGGTTCTGTGGCCCTCAGTAACAATTCTGTGTCCCTGATTAACGTTTATGTGGCCCTAAGTAACGGTTCTGTGGCCCTCAGTAACAATTCTGTGTCGCTGAGTAACAATTCTGTGTCTGTCCGAGTAACAATTCTGTGGCCCTCAGTAACAGTTCTGTGGCCCTCATTAACAATTCTGTGTCCCTGAGTAACAATTCTGTGGCCCTAAGTAACGGTTCTGTGGCCCTCAGTAACAATTCTGTGTCCCTGAGTAACAATTTTGTGGCCCTAAGTAACGGTTCTGTGGCCCTCAGTAACAATTCTGTGTCCCTCAGTAACAATTCTGTGTCTGTCCCTGATTAACGTTTACGTGGCCCTAAGTAACGGTTCTGTGGCCCTCAGTAACAATTCTGTGTCCCTGATTAACGTTTCTGTGGCACTAAGTAACGGTTCTGTGGCCCTCAGTAACAATTCTGTGTCCCTCAGTAACAATTCTGTGTCTGTCCCTGAGTAACAATTCTGTGGCCCTAAGTAACGGTTCTGTGGCCCTCAGTAACAATTCTGTGTCCCTGAGTAACGTTTATGTGGCCCTAAGTAACGGTTCTGTGGCCCTCAGTAACAATTCTGTGTCCCTGAGTAACAATTCTGTGTCTGTCTGAGTAACAATTCTGTGGCCCTAAGTAACAGTTCAGTGGCCCTCAGTAACAATTCTGTGTCCCTGAGTAACAATTCTGTGGCCCTAAGTAACGGTTCTGTGGCCCTCAGTAACAATTCTGTGTCCCTCAAGAAACAATTCTGTGTCTGTCCCTGAGTAACAATTCTGTGGCCCTAAGTAACGGTTCTGTGGCCCTCAGTAACAATTCTGTGTCCCTGATTAACGTTTCTGTGGCCCTAAGTAACGGTTCTGTGGCCCTCAGTAACAATTCTGTGTCCCTCAAGAAACAATTCTGTGTCTGTCCCTGAGTAACAATTCTGTGGCCCTAAGTAACGGTTCTGTGGCCCTCAGTAACAATTCTGTGTCCCTCAGTAACAATTCTGTGTCTGTCCCTGAGTAACAATTCTGTGGCCCTAAGTAACGGTTCTGTGGCCCTCAGTAACAATTCTGTGTCCCTGATTAACGTTTCTGTGGCCCTAAGTAACGGTTCTGTGGCCCTCAGTAACAATTCTGTGTCCCTCAAGAAACAATTCTGTGTCTGTCCCTGAGTAACAATTCTGTGGCCCTAAGTAACGGTTCTGTGGCCCTCAGTAACAATTCTGTGTCCCTGATTAACGTTTCTGTGTCCCTCAGTAACAATTCTGTGTCCCTCAGTAACAATTCTGTGTCCCTCAGTAACAATTCTGTGTCTGTCCCTGAGTAACAGTTCTGTTTCACTGAGTAACAGTTCTGTGTCCCTGAGTAACAGTTCTGTGTCCCTGAGTAACAATTCTGTGTCCCTCAGTAACAATTCTGTGTCCCTCAGTAACAATTATGTGTCTGTCCCTGAGTAACAATTCTGTGTCCCTCAGTAACAATTCTGTGTCCCTCAGTAACAATTCTGTGTCTGTCCCTGAGTAACAATTCTGTGTCTGTCCCTGAGTAACAATTCAGTGTCTGTCCCTGAGTAACAATTCTGTGTCTGTCCCTGAGTAACAATTCTGTGTCCCTGAGTAACAATTCTGTGTCCCTTAGTAACAATTATGTGTCCCTCAGTAACAATTCTGTGTCTGTCCCTGAGTAACAGTTCTGTGTCCCTGAGTAACAGTTCTGTGTCCCTGAGTAACAGTTCTGTGTCCCTCAGTAACAATTCTGTGTCTGTCCCTGAGTAACAATTCTGTGTCCCTCAGTAACAATTCTGTGTCCCTCAGTAACAATTCTGTGTCTGTCCCTGAGTAACAGTTCTGTGTCCCTGAGTAACAGTTTTGTGTCCCTGAGTAACAGTTCTGTGTCCCTGAG
Source organism: Staurois parvus (assembly GCF_062004578.1). Taxonomy (NCBI): domain Eukaryota; kingdom Metazoa; phylum Chordata; class Amphibia; order Anura; family Ranidae; genus Staurois; species Staurois parvus. The sequence continues at coordinate 112,264 of NW_028319144.1, forward strand.
TAACAGTTCTGTGTCCCTCAGTAACAATTCTGTGTCCCTCAGTAACAATTCTGTGTCTGTCCCTGAGTAACAATTCTGTGTCTTTCCCTGAGTAACAATTCTGTGTCCCTGAGTAACAATTCTGTGTCCCTCAGTAACAATTCTGTGTCTGTCCCTGAGTAACAGTTCTGTGTCCCTGAGTAACAGTTCTGTGTCCCTCAGTAACAATTATGTGTCTGTCCCTGAGTAACAATTCTGTGTCCCTCAGTAACAATTCTGTGTCCCTCAGTAACAATTCTGTGTCCCTCAGTAACAATTCTGTGTCTGTCCCTGAGTAACATTTCTGTGTCCCTGAGTAACAGTTCTGTTTCCCTGAGTAACAGTTCTGTGTCCCTGAGTAATAGTTCTGTGTCCCTCAGTAACAATTCTGTGTCTGTCCCTGAGTAACAATTCTGTGTCCCTCAGTAACAATTCTGTGTCCCTCAGTAACAATTCTGTGTCCCTCAGTAACAATTCTGTGTCCCTCAGTAACATTTCTGTGTCCCTCAGTAACAATTCTGTGTCTGTCCCTGAGTAACAATTCTGTGTCTGTCCCTGAGTAACAATTCTGTGTCCCTCAGTAACAATTCTGTGTCCCTCAGTAACAATTCTGTGTCTGTCCCTGAGTAACAATTCTGTGTCTGTCCCTGAGTAACAATTCAGTGTCTGTCCCTGAGTAACAATTCTGTGTCCCTAAGTAACGTTTCTGTGGCCCTAAGTAACGGTTCTGTGTCCCTAAGTATTGATTCTGTGGCCCTAAGTAACGTTTCTGTGGCCCTAAGTAACGTTTCTGTGGCCCTAAGTAACGTTTCTGTGGCCCTAAGTAACGTTTCTGTGTCCCTAAGTAACATTTCTGTGTCCCTAAGTAACGTTTCTGTGTCCCTAACTCTGTCCCTAATACAGAGAGGTCTGCCTCTCTTGAATGACTGGAGGCAAATGGAGAATTCTAAAATGGCCGCCATTTATAGCTCGACCATTACACAGTGCTGGCTGGCTGGCTGCTGATTGGCTAATGCGATCACATGTCATGAATGAATGCATTATGGGTCAGCGCGCCTTGTCTGCGCGCCTTCCCAGACATCCCCGCTCCGTCGCCGCACATATCGCCGCCATTTTAGGAAAACTTTCGATTCGCGCATCCGAAGTATGCTAATTTTCGGATTCGAAATCGAAATTTTTCTAATATTCGAAACGAATTCCACTTCGCCTACTTCGATTCGCTCATCTCTAATCATTGGTATAAAGTCCATCATCCTTATTCTATAGCCCATTGTCCTTTAATCCAAAATCCATTGTCCTTAGACCTTAGTCTATAGTCCATTGTCCTTGGTCTATAGTCCATCATCATTAGTCTATAGCCCATTCTCCCGAATCCAAAATCCATTGCCCATAGTCAATTGTCCTTATGCAGGCCATAGACAAGGAGAAACCATACCTTTTAAAAAAAAAAAAAATGAAAAATCGGTCGTTCAATCGACCGACGTTACCACCATTGGTAAAAAAAAAATAGGCTGATTTTCGTCCCGTCTACGGCCAGCAAATCTAATAGCAGTGTCCCTGCAGAGAGCTCCGCTATTATATTTGACATTTAAAAGTATAGCAAAGTTGCAACATTGTATCTATTTGTATCCATTTCAGATACAGATGTTTCTATTCAGATACAAATATATACAATGTTGCAACCGCAATACTTCTAAATGTCAAATATAATAGCGGAGCTCTCTGCAGGGACACTCCGCTATTAGATTTGACATTTATAAATATTGCGGTTGCAAACATTGTATCTATTTGTATCCGAATAGAAACATCTGTATCCGAAATGGATACAAATAGATACAGATGTTCTTCTTTTTCTTTGGTCACGGCTCATGCACATTTTTTTAATCGGTAAAAAGATCGGCCGATTTGCTCATCATTGCTGTGAAAGTTGGCCGATGGGCAAAATCGGCCGTTTTTTTCCCCAACATGACCGATAAAAAAAATGTGTCAAAATCAAGAAAACTGGCCGACCAACTCAGCCACTAACGATCTGAAAATCGGTCGTCTATTCTTTTGGACGAATTTTCGGCTGGTTTTCTCCCCGTCTATGGCCTGCATTAGTCTATAGTCCATCGTCATTAATTCTGCCATAGATGGTTCCTGCTGAACCGGCCAACATTTTTTGAGTTGCTGCAATGAAATTTCAGCAAAATGGACTAGCCTGCTGATTTGATTTTTGGGGTGTCTTTAAATTCAGTCCTCTGTAGGTTGAAAATTTTCATTTCCATCAAATGATGGGGCATCCTTATGTTCCTAACACATCACTCCGTCCATGTCAGTATAGAGATCCAGCAGGAGATTCCTCCCCATTGAGATCTGATGGGTTTTCAAAGTGTTCATTTAATTTTTTCGAGCAGTGTATATAGTCCATCCTCCATAGTCTATAGTTCATAGTCTATAGTCCATTGTCATAGTTTCTATCCCTGTCCATCCAGACAATTGTTGGCTCATAAAAGCTTTCCACGTCAGCTTCATATGTCAGTTCATCAATACTTGATGAGAGCTTTGGCTCACACAGCCCTAGGTAGAATCAATCAGTCAATCAATGTTTACAGTTAATATTGATTGTGTGCTGTTAACATTTTCTGCAAATTGTGTTCACTTGGATACGTTCTGAATCATTGGTACAAAATGTGCTGGTAGGGTGCTGGATCCAAATGTGCATGAGAATGGGTATGGATTCTAACCCTTGGGGGCACTCTCAATCAGATGGGGTGTTCTTAGAAAACTGAAAACCCCAGAGCAGTCTCGATAAAGTCAATAGAAAAGGATGAGAGCGCCGAAACCCAAGAATTAGTCCACTGAACATTTATTATTTGCTTCAAAAGGTCATAAAATGAAACCAACGCATTTTGTGGGCTCATAAATCCCTCTGTCAGGGCTAGGTCTGATGAAGGCGGATTTGTGATCTCCCCCCCTGTTCCTAGAAGTTTACAAAGTGCTTTGAATGACCATATAAAGGGATGACGGCATCACAGCTCAAGATTTAGTCAACTGAATGTTTATTATTCTCTTCAAAAGGTCATAAAATTAAACCAACGTGTTTTGTGGGCTTATAAATCCCTTTATTAGGACTAGGTCTGCTGAAGGCGGATTTGTGAGCCCCCCCCCCAAAATAAGAACTGTTCCTAGAGGTTCACAAACTGCTTTGAATGTCTATATAAAAGGATGACGGCATCGCAACTCAGGATTTAGTCCAGTGAATGTTTATTATTCATTTCAAAAGGTCACAAAATTAAACCAACACATTTTGTGGGCTCATAAATCCATCTGTCAGGACTAGGTCTGATGAAGGAAGATTTGTGAGCTCCCCCCACTCCACCAAATATTAACTGTTCCTAGAGGTTCACAAAGTGCTTTGAATGTCTATATAAAGGGATGAGGACATCACAACTCAAGATATAGTCCAGTGAATGTTTATTTTTCACTCAGAAAAGTCATAAAGTATACCTGACGCATTTCAAGGGCTCACAAATCCCTTCATCAGGGCTAGGTGTGATGAAGGAGGATCAGTGAACTACCAAAATGTGTTGGCTTTACCTTCTGACCTTTTGAAGTGAATATTAATCTTTGTTGGACTACATCTTGAGTTGTGGCGCTCTCTTCCTTTTATATAATTGTTAGTCATGTCATACTTCTATCTTTCACTGTCCAAAAGAGTAACATCTACTCTCTATAGGTCCCTTTCATCAAGCAACAAGTCCCTTTCGTCAAGTCCCAACAGCATAATAAAAAAGCTGTATATGACTGGGGCTCCATCAGAGAGGGCCAATTGTCCTCTATCCATGGCCATGTAAACGAATGAATATAATTAAAGCTGAATGTCGGGGAAATAACAATGATTGTAGCTCTGTAATCAATAATATATCATTAAATGTATTTGTTAAGTATATCAAACTTCGGGGCGCTGATTTCATAGATAAAGTTTAGCACGTAGAAGCTGTGGAACTGGTATTTTTTAAATACATGGATCTGATTTGGTATCAGACTCTTACAGTTCCTGTACAGCCGAGCTCAAACTGAGAGATAGAGAGGCAACACCAGCAGCCAGTCAGTTCATGTGCTGATAATATGCTGATAGGAGGAGAGAACAGAGTGATGAAGAGATGAGCTCATCACTGCGCTGCTTCTCCTTTCACTGTCCAGTCACAGGCTGGGGGCGGGTCCATGACAGCCGGACCTCAGAGGAAGTAGGTTAATGAATGCTGGTCATCATTCAAATGAGAAAACTGAGGACATCTAGTAGAGGAAAAGGAGTACTGCAGGGCAGGGATTGAAGGTTTGTGTTGCAACAAAAACTTTTAGGGCCAATTCACACTGCAAAATGCATTCCGGATACGTTTTTGCTTACAGTTCACACCACATGCAGTTCCGGTGCAGTTTGGATGCAGTTTGCTGTGTTCCGGTACGGTTCTGTGCAGAAAAACATGCAGCCTGTTCTACTTTTATTTCTGCACCGCAAACTGACTGGAACTGAATGCACTGGTGTGAACTAGGGCCATTGGAATATATGGAGAACACTGTGAATGCATTTTTGATGCAGAAAAAAAGTGCACTGAACTGCATCTGGTGTGAACTGGCCCTTAATGTTTTTTAATTTTTTTTGTTTTTGTTTGCAGTTCTGCCTTAAGTATATTACTTCCCCGATTGCTCGACGTCCAGCTACCAAAATCTCTTTTAGCTTACTTTATTTTGCCTTTTCCTTACCTGTCACATTTATTTCAAAAGTAAACTGTTCAGTGCTCCCATTAGTAGCTGTAATATCCAGGCTGTATGTCCCACGTTCCTGGAAGGTGACACTATGCACAGTCACGGATAGCTCTTTTCTGACTTTTCGGAAATCAACACAAAACTTCTCTGAGCAGTGAGGGTCCGTGTCAGTCAACTTCTTGATGTTCTTCTTTAGATAATCATCGGTCACCTTGTACATTCCCACGTTGATTATTGTAGAGTTTGGATTACATACATTGAGGTCATTACAATGAGGGGTGAATTCTATATTTTCTCCACATTCCTTCGTTATCACTAATAGAAAGGAAAAATAGAAAGCCATTTTAACCAACAATATGCATCATACATACTAGGAGGGGTACAACTGGGGGGGTACCCCAATTGTTGGTATCAGTGGGAGGAATAGTGCCCCAACATTGGTGTCAGTGGGAGGAATAGTGCCCCAACATTGGTGTCAGTGGGAGGAATAGTGCCCCGTCATTGGTATCAGTGGGAGGAATAGTGCCCCATCATTGGTGTCAGTGGGAGGAATAGTGCCCCATCATTGGTGTCAGTGTGAGGAATAGTGTCCCATCATTGGTGTCAGTGGGAGGAATAGTGCCCCAACATTGGTGTCAGTGGGAGGAATAGTGTCCCATCATTGGTGTCAGTGGGAGGAATAGTGCCCCATCATTGGTGTCAGTGGGAGGAATAGTGCCCCAACATTGGTGTCAGTGTGAGGAATAGTGTCCCATCATTGGTGTCAGTGGGAGGAATAGTGCCCCAACATTGGTGTCAGTGGGAGGAATAGTGTCCCATCATTGGTGTCAGTGGGAGGAATAGTGCCCCAACATTGGTGTCAGTGGGAGGAATAGTGTCTCATCATTGGTGTCAGTGGGAGGAATAGTGCCCCATCATTGGTATCAGTTGGAGGAATAGTGCCCCATCATTGGTGTCAGTGGGAGGAATAGTGCCCCATCATTGGTATCAGTTGGAGGAATAGTGCCCCATCATTGGTGTCAGTGGGAGGAATAGTGCCCCATCATTGGTGTCAGTGGGAGGAATAGTGTCCCATCATTGGTGTCAGTGGGAGGAATAGTGCCCCATCATTGGTATCAGTGGGAGGAATAGTGCCCCATCATTGGTGTCAGTGAGAGGAATAGTGCCCCATCATTGGTATCAGTGGGAGGAATAGTGCCCCATCATTGGTGTCAGTGAGAGGAATAGTGCCCTATCATTGGTATCAGTGGGAGGAATAGTGTCCCATCATTGGTGTCAGTGAGAGGAATAGTGCCCTATCATTGGTATCAGTGGGAGGAATAGTGTCCCATCATTGGTGTCAGTGGGAGGAATAGTGCCCCATCATTGGTGTCAGTGGGAGGAATAGTGCCCCATCATTGGTGTCAGTGGGAGGAATAGTGCCCCATCATTGGTGTCAGTGGGAGGAATTGTGCCCCATCATTGGTATCAGTGGGAGGAATAGTGCCCCATCATTGGTGTCAGTGGGAGGAATAGTGCCCCATCATTGGTGTCAGTGTGAGGAATAGTGTCCCATCATTGGTGTCAGTGGGAGGAATAGTGCCCCAACATTGGTGTCAGTGGGAGGAATAGTGTCCCATCATTGGTGTCAGTGGGAGGAATAGTGCCCCATCATTGGTGTCAGTGGGAGGAATAGTGCCCCAACATTGGTGTCAGTGTGAGGAATAGTGTCCCATCATTGGTGTCAGTGGGAGGAATAGTGCCCCAACATTGGTGTCAGTGGGAGGAATAGTGTCCCATCATTGGTGTCAGTGGGAGGAATAGTGCCCCAACATTGGTGTCAGTGGGAGGAATAGTGTCTCATCATTGGTGTCAGTGGGAGGAATAGTGCCCCATCATTGGTATCAGTTGGAGGAATAGTGCCCCATCATTGGTGTCAGTGGGAGGAATAGTGCCCCATCATTGGTATCAGTTGGAGGAATAGTGCCCCATCATTGGTGTCAGTGGGAGGAATAGTGCCCCATCATTGGTGTCAGTGGGAGGAATAGTGTCCCATCATTGGTGTCAGTGGGAGGAATAGTGCCCCATCATTGGTATCAGTGGGAGGAATAGTGCCCCATCATTGGTGTCAGTGAGAGGAATAGTGCCCCATCATTGGTATCAGTGGGAGGAATAGTGCCCCATCATTGGTGTCAGTGAGAGGAATAGTGCCCTATCATTGGTATCAGTGGGAGGAATAGTGTCCCATCATTGGTGTCAGTGAGAGGAATAGTGCCCTATCATTGGTATCAGTGGGAGGAATAGTGTCCCATCATTGGTGTCAGTGGGAGGAATAGTGCCCCATCATTGGTGTCAGTGGGAGGAATAGTGCCCCATCATTGGTGTCAGTGGGAGGAATAGTGCCCCATCATTGGTGTCAGTGGGAGGAATTGTGCCCCATCATTGGTATCAGTGGGAGGAATAGTGCCCCATCATTCGTATCAGTGGGAGGAATAGTGCCCCATCATTGGTGTCAGTGGGAGGAATAGTGCCCCATCATTGGTGTCAGTGGGAGGAATAGTGCCCCATCATTGGTATCAGTGGGAGGAATAGTGCCCCATCATTGGTGTCAGTGGGAGGAATAGTGCCCCATCATTGGTATCAGTGGGAGGAATAGTGTCCCATCATTGGTATCAGTGGGAGGAATAGTGCCCCATCATTGGTATCAGTGGGAGGAATAGTGCCCCATCATTGGTATCAGTGGGAGGAATAGTGCCCCACCATTGGTATCAGTGGGAGGAATAGTGCCCCACCATTGGTATCAGTGGGAGGAATAGTGCCCCATCATTGGTATCAGTTGGAGGAATAGTGCCCCATCATTGGTGTCAGTGGGAGGAATAGTGCCCCATCATTGGTATCAGTGGGAGGAATAGTGCCCCACCATTGGTATCAGTGGGAGGAATAGTGCCCCATCATTGGTATCAGTTGGAGGAATAGTGCCCCATCATTGGTGTCAGTGGGAGGAATAGTGCCCCATCATTGGTGTCAGTGGGAGGAATAGTGCCCCATCATTGGTGTCAGTGGGAGGAATAGTGCCCCATCATTGGTATCAGTTGGAGGAAAAGTGCCCTATGGCTGGTGTCAGTGGGGGGCAATAGTATTGCATTGTTGTCCTCTCACTGACACCAATAATGTGGCAATATCCCCCCCCCACACTAATACCAATATTTAAGCCCCTTAAAGTCTGAAGGACAGTAAACTGGCAACTTCAAAGTTTGGAGACCCCTGACATAGACTATAGTGTCACATCCTGCTCCCTCCTCCCAGCAGTGACTTAGAAGCTCCAGCCTAGTCACAGATTCACTTTAAGGGGACTTGTTTCAGCGTTTGTGTATACTCTCATAACAACAGCCCACGGTAAAGAAGCCTCCATTCGTTGGCTGTACATTCAAACGATCAGTAGAGGGCAGCAGAACTCACTTTCTTGATGCTTCACAGTAGACGCACCGAGGTTGTGCATATCATCCCAGCACATGCTGCTCCCCCTCCCAGAAGTGACTGATCAGCATTAGGCTGGTCACAGGTTCGCTTTAAGGGGACCTGTTCCAGCTTTGGCGTTGCTTCCTTGGCCCATATATATTTATATACTGTATGAAATAGCCAACGGTAGAGGAACCTACATTTGTACATTGAAATGATCAGTAGAGGAGAGTGGAACTTACCAACACGGTGGGATAGGTGCCTGCAATTCACTTTCTCTATCGGCTCGCCATCTTTTTTTTCTTTATAGGATATGATGCAACACATTTCCACTTTCCTGGTCTCATCCGTCAACTTTAGGGAATCTGACAAGTTTTGAAAGCTTGTTTTGTTTTTATAATAGTTTTCATTCCTGTCCATCCAGACAATTGTTGGCTCATAAAAGCTTTTCAAGTCAGCTTCACATATCAGTTCATCTACACTTGATGAGAGCTTTGGCTCACACAGACCTAGGTAGAATCAATCAGTCAATCAATCAATCAATCAATCAATCAATGTTTACAGTTAATATTGATTGTGTGCTGTTAACATTTTTCTGCAATTTGTGTTCACTTGGATACGTTCTGAATCATTGGTACAAAATGTGCCGGTAGGGTGCTGGATCCAAATGTGCATGAGAATGGGTATGGGTTCTAACCCTTGGGGGACGCTCTCCATCAGATGGGGTGTTCCTAGAAAACTGAAAACCCCAGAGCAGTCTCGATAAAGTCAATAGAAAAGAATGAGAACGCCGCAACCCAAGAATTAGTCCACTGAACATTTATTATTTGCTTCAAAAGGTCATAAAGTATAACCAACGTGTTTCAGGGGGCTCACAAATCCCTTCATCGGGGCTAGACCTGAAGATGGCGGATTTGTGAACTGTCCCTAGAGGTTCACAAAGTGCTTTGAATGTCTATATAAAGGGATGACGATATCGCAACTCAGGATTTAGTCCAGTGAATGTTTATTATTCACTTCAAAAGGTCATAAAATTAAACCAACGCGTTTCATGGGCTCATAAATTCCTCTATCAGGACTATGTCTGCTGAAAGAAGATTTGTGAGCTCCCCTACCAAAAAATATTAACTGTTCCTAGAGGTTCACAAAGTGCTTTGACTGTCTATATAAAGGGATGAGGGCATCGAAACTCAAGATTTTGTCCAGTGATGGTTTAATTTTATGACCTTTTGAAGTGAATAAAAAACAATCACTGGACAAAATCTTGAGTTTCGATGCCCTCATCCCTTTATATAGACAGTCAAAGCACTTTGTGAACCTCTAGAAACAGTTATTATTGGGGGGGGCTCACAAATCCGCCTTCATCAGACCTAGCCCTGATAGAGGTATTTATGAGCCCACAAAATGCGTTGGTTTAATTTTATGAGCTTTTGAAGTGAATAAATAACAAATGCATTTTGTGGGCTCATAAATCCCTCTATCAGGGCTAGGTCTGATGAAGGCGGATTTGTGAGGCCCCCACTCCCTGTTCTTAGGGGTTCACAAAGTGCTTTATGGGTCTGTAATGCACCGCCTGCCGGTACCTCTAGCAACCCACGGAATAGGATTCCCCAGAGTGCGGAATCTAAGTCTCAGTCTGCTTGTTCACCAGGGCCCCTGATGGTGGGAATGGACTTGGAGCAGACAGAGACCAGGTCTCGGCCCCTGAGTACACCCACCCATGGTACAGGGATCTGCCAGAGGTATATTCTGGAGGAGAGCCTGACGTGAAGAGGCGGATGGGTCCGTGCAGGATGGATGGATGGATGGCTGAGCAGAAGCGTGGTCAGACAGGCTGGGACGGTAATGGTGGGGACAGCACGGTACAAGGCAGCAGTCACAGAATAGTCGGGTCAGTAACAGGAGATCAGATCCAATGAAGGTATCCAAAGAGAAGTCAGACAGGCCAGGAGAAGTCAGCAGAGGTCAGGATCAAAGCAAGGTCAGCAACAAATCAGATAGGCAGATATGCAGAAACAAAGGATACCAGGCACAGGGGCTCATGGGAAACACCAAGGCACTGACTGCAGGCCTGGTCCTGCTTTAATACACCTCCTGCAATCAGCCTCAGGTGATGGCCTGATTGCAGCAGTGAGACACTGGTTGCTTAGAGCACCCGCTGGCCAGCACTGGTACTGCAGCCCACAAGGCAGGTAAGCCCCAGCACTACCAGAGATAAGACCATTCCTGACAGACGGCATCACAACTCAGGATTTAGTCCAGTGAATGTTTATTATTCACTTCTAAAGGTCATAAAATTAAACCAATGTGTTTCGTGGGTTCATAAATCCCTTCATCAGGACTAGGTCTGCTAAAGGTGGATATGTAATCCTCCCTGTCAGGGATCTGGGTATGACCAGAAATGTGTGGGAACACAGGCGTAGTCAGGGCTGGAGAGGTGGAATGGTCAGGCAGGCCGTATGGTCCTGTAATGCACCGCCTGGCGGTACCTCTAGCAACCCACGGAATAGGATTCCCCAGAGCGCGGAGTCTAAGTCGCAGTCTGCTTGTTCACCAGGGCCCCTGATGGTGGGGATGGACTTTGAGCAGGCAGAGACCAGGTTGCGGCCCCTAAGTACACCCACCCGTGGTAGAGGTATCCGCCAGAGGTATATTCTGGAGAAGAGCCTGACGTGAAGAGGCGGATGGGTACGTGCAGGACGGATGGATGGATGGCTGAGCAGAAGCGTGGTCAGACAGGCCAGGTCGGTAACGGTGGGGACAGCGTGGTACAAGGCAGCAGGCACAGACTAGTCGGGTCACTCACCAGGTCAGTAACAGGAGATCAGATCCAATGAGGGTATCCAAGAGAAGTCAGACAGGCCAGGGATCAGGGCAGGAGAAGTCAGCAGAGGTCAGGATCAGGCAGGGTCAGCAACAAATTGGATAGGCAGGTACAGGGGCTCATGGGAAACAACACCAAGGCACTGACTGCAGGCCTGGCCATTGCTTAAATACACCTCCTGCAATCAGCCTCAGGTGATGCCTTGATTGCAGGAGTGAGATTCTGGCTGCTGAGAGCACCCACTGGCCAGCCTTGGTACTGCAGCCCACAAGGCAGGTGAGTCCCACCACCATTGGCGAGTCCATTCATGACACTCCCCAAATATTAACTGTTCCTAGAAGTTCACAAAGTGCTTTAAATGTCTATATGAAGGGATGAGGGCATCACAACTCAAGAATTAGTCCAGTGAATGTTTATTATTCATTTCAAAAGGTCATAAAATTAAACCAATGCATTTCTTGGGCTTGTATATCCCTCTATCAGGGCTAGATGTGATGAAGGTGGATTTGTGAGCTCCCCCCCAAAATATTAACTGTTCTTAGAGGTTCACAAAGTGCTTTGAATGTCTATATAAAAGGATGACGGCATCGCAACTCAAGATTTAGTCCAGTGAATGTTTATTATTCACTCAAAAAAGTCATAAAGTATATCCCACACGTTTCAGGGGGCTCACAAATCCCTTCATCAGGGTTAGGTGTGATGAAGGAGGATCAGTGAACTACCAAAATGTTTTGGCTATACTGTCTGACCTTTTGAAGTGAGTATTGAACTTTGTTGGGCTACAGCTCTGTAATCAATAATATATCATTAAATGTATTTTTTAAGTATATCAAACCTCAGGACACTGATTTCATAGATAAAGTTTAGCACAAAGAAGCTGTGGAACTGGTATTTTTTAAATACATGGATCTGATTTGGTATCAGACTCTTACAGTTCCTGTACAGCCGAGCTCAGACTGAGAGATAGAGAGGTAACACCAGCAGCCAGTCAGTTCATGTGTTGATAATATGCTGATAGGAGGAGAGAACAGAGTGATGAAGAGATGAGCTCATCACTGCGCTGCTTCTCCTTTCACTGTCTAGTCACAAGCTGGGGGCGGGTCCATGACAGTCGGACCTCAGAGGAAGTAGGTTAATGGATGCTGGTCATCATTCAAATGAGAAAACTGAGGACATCTAGTGGAGGAAAAGGAGAACTGCAGGGCAGGGATTGAAGGTTTGTGTTGCAACAAAAACTTTTAGGGCCAATTCACACTGCAAAAATGCATTCCGGACACGTTTTTGCTTACAGTTCACATCACACGCAGTTCCGATGCAGTTTTCCGTGTTCCAGTACGGTTCTGTGCAGAAAAACATGCAGCCTGTTCTATATTTCTTCTGCACCGCAAACTGACTGGAACTGAATGCACTGGTGTGAACTAGGACCATTGGAATACATGGAGAACACTGTGCATGCATTTTTGATGCAGAAAAAAAGTGCACTGAACTGCATCTGGTGTGAACTGGCCCTTAATGTTTTTAATTTTTTGGTTTTGTTTGAAGTTCTGCCTTAAGTATATTACTTCCCCGATTGCTCGACGTCCAGCTACCAAAATCTCTTTTAGCTTACTTTATTTTGCCTTTTCCTTACCTGTCACAGTTATTTGAAAAGTAAAATGTTCAATGATCTCATTAGTATCGGTAATTGTCAGGATGTATTCTCCATGTTCCTGGAAGGTGACACTACGCACAGTCACGGTTAGCTGGTTTCTGAATTTTCTGACACAAAACTTCCTATTGTCTGAGCAGTGAGGCTCCATGTCAGTCACATCCGTGATGCTCAGCAATACTTTGTTACTATTAATCATTTTCAGGACCATCGCGTGTATTTCAGAGAATTGACTATTAAGGAGGACTTCTATATTTTCTCCACATTCCTTCGTTGTCTCTAATAGAGAGGGAAAATAGAAAGCCATTTTATCCAAATTTATGGTTTTATCATTTTTTATTTAATTTTAGGTCTATAATTAAAAGTTATACAAGTATGGCGAAGATATAGATCCGGGGTCTCCAAACTTTCTAATCAAAGGGCCAGTTTACTGTTCTTCACCCCTTTTAGGGGCCAGACTGTTGCCACTGGGAGCAGAAAATGTCCTGGCATTGGTGGGAGTGAACAATGCCCTGTTTTTTGTATTAGAGACACAGTGCCCTGTCATTGGTGTCAGTGGGAGGAATAGTGCCCCATCATTGGTGTCAGTGGGAGGAATAGTGCCCCATCATTGGTGTCAGTGGGAGGAATAGTGCCCCATCATTGGTGTCAGTGGGAGGAATAGTGCCCCATCATTGGTATCAGTGGGAGGAATAGTGCCCCATCATTGGTATCAGTGGGAGGAATAGTGCCCCATCATTGGTATCAGTGGGAGGAATAGTGCCCCATCATTGGTGTCAGTAGGAGGAATTGTACCCCATCGTTGGTGTCAGTAGGAGGAATAGTACCCCATCGTTGTTGTCAGTGGGAGGAATAGTGCCCCATCATTGGTGTCAGTGGGAGGAATAGTGTCCCATAATTGGAATAAGTGGGAGGAATAGTGCCTCATCATTGGTGTCAGTGGGAGGAATAGTGCCCCATCATTGGTCTCAGTGGAAGGAATAGTGCCCCATCATTGGTGTCAGTGGGAGGAATAGTGCCCCATCATTAGTTTCAGTGGGAGGAATACTGCCCCATCATTGGTGTCAGTGGGAGGAATAGTGTCCCATCATTGGAGTCAGTGGGAGGAATAGTGCCCCATCATTGGTATCAGTGGGAGGAATAGTGCCTCATCATTGGTGTCAGTTGGAGGAATAGTACCCCATCATTGTTGTCAGTGGGAGGAATAGTGCCCCATCATTGGTATCAGTTGGAGGAATAGTGCCCCATCATTGGTGTCGGTGGGAGAAATAGTGCCCCATCATTGGTGTCAGTGGGAGGAATAGTGCCCCATCATTGGTGTCCGTGGGAGGAATAGTGTCCCATCATTGGTATTAGTGGGAGGAATAGTGCTCCATCATTGGTGTCAGTGGGAGGAATAGTGCCCCATCATTGGTATTAGTGGGAGGAATAGTGCTCCATCATTGGTATCAGTGGGAGGAATAGTGTCCCATCATTGGTGTCAGTGGGAGGAATAGTGCCCCATCATTGGTATTAGTGGGAGGAATAGTGCTCCATCATTGGTGTCAGTGGGAGGAATAGTGCCCCATCATTGGTATTAGTGGGAGGAATAGTGCTCCATCATTGGTGTCAGTGGGAGGAATAGTGCCCCATCATTGGTATTAGTGGGAGGAATAGTGCTCCATCATTGGTATCAGTGGGAGGAATAGTGTCCCATCATTGGTGTCAGTGGGAGGAATAGTGCCCCATCATTGGTATTAGTGGGAGGAATAGTGCTCCATCATTGGTGTCAGTGGGTGGAATAGTGCCCCATCATTGGTGTCAGTTGGAGGAATAGTGCTCCATCATTGGTGTCAGTGGGAGGAATAGTGTCCCATCTTTGGTATCAGTTGGAGGAATAGTGCCTCATCATTGGTGTCAGTTGGAGGAATAGTACCCCATCATTGTTGTCAGTGGGAGGAATAGTGCCCCATCATTGGTATCAGTTGGAGGAATAGTGCCCCATCATTGGTGTCGGTGGGAGAAATAGTGCCCCATCATTGGTGTCAGTGGGAGGAATAGTGCCCCATCATTGGTGTCCGTGGGAGGAATTGTGCCCCATCATTGGTATCAGTGGGAGGAATAGTGTCCCATCTTTGGTGTCAGTGGGAGGAATAGTGCCCCATCATTGGTATTAGTGGGAGGAATAGTGCTCCATCATTGGTGTCAGTGGGAGGAATAGTGCCCCATCATTGGTATCAGTGGGTGGAATAGTGCCCCATCATTGGTGTCAGTGGGAGGAATAGTGCCCCATCATTGGTGTCAGTGGGAGGAATAGTGCCCCATCATTGGTGTCCGTGGGAGGAATTGTGCCCCATCATTGGTATCAGTGGGAGGAATAGTGTCCCATCTTTGGTGTCAGTGGGAGGAATAGTGCCCCATCATTGGTATTAGTGGGAGGAATAGTGCCCCATCATTGGTATTAGTGGGAGGAATAGTGCTCCATCATTGGTATCAGTGGGAGGAATAGTGTCCCATCATTGGTGTCAGTGGGAGGAATAGTGCCCCATCATTGTATTAGTGGGAGGAATAGTGCTCCATCATTGGTGTCAGTGGGTGGAATAGTGCCCCATCATTGGTGTCAGTTGGAGGAATAGTGCTCCATCATTGGTGTCAGTGGGAGGAATAGTGTCCCATCTTTGGTATCAGTTGGAGGAATAGTGTCCTATGGCTGGTGTCAGTGGTGGGCAATAGTATTGCATTGTTGTCCTCTCACTGACACCAATAATGTGGCAATATCCCCCCCCCCCACTAATACCAATATTTAAGCCCCTTAAAGTCTGAAGGACTATAAACAGGCCCTTTATTTTGAAAGTTTGGAGACCCCTGACATAGACTATAGTGTCACATCCTGCTCCCTCCTCCCAGCAGTGACTTAGAAGCTCCAGCCTAGTCACAGATTCACTTTAAGGGGACTTGTTTCAGCTTTTGTGTATACTCTCATAACAACAGCCCACGGTAAAGAAGCCTCCATTCGTTGGCTGTACATTCAAACGATCAGGAGAGGGCAGCAGAACTCACTTTCTTGATGCTTCACAGTAGACGCACCGAGGTTGTGCATATCATCCCAGCACATCCTGCTCCCCCTCCCAGAAGTGACTTATCAGCATTAGGCTGGTCACAGGTTCGCTTTAAGGGGACCTGTTCCAGCTTTGGCTTTGCTTCCTTGGCCCATATATATTTATATACTGTATGAAATAGCCAACGGTAGAGGAACCTACATTTGTACATTGAAATGATCAGTAGAGGAGAGTGGAACTTACCAACACGGTGGGGTAGGTGCGTGCAACTCACTTTCTCTATCGGATCGCCATCTTTTTTTTCTTTATAGGATATGAAGCAACACATTTCCACTTTCCTGGTCTCATCCGTCAACTTTAGGGAATCGTTCAAGTTTTGAAAGCTTGTTTTGTTTTTATAATAGTTTCCATTCCTGTCCATCCAGACAATTGTTGGCTCATAAAAGCTTTTCAAGTCAGCTTCACATGTCAGTTCATCCATACTTGATGAGAGCTTTGGCTCACACAGACCTAGGTAGAATCAATCAGTCAATCAATCAATCAATCAATCAATCAATCAATCAATCAATGTTTACAGTTAATATTGATTGTGTGCTGGTAACATTTTTCTGCAATTTGTGTTCACTTGGATACGTTCTGAATCATTGGTACAAAATGTGCCGGTAGAGTGCTGGATCCAAATGTGCATGAGAATGGGTATGGATTCTAACCCTTGGGGGCGCTCTCCGTCAGATGGGGTGTTCCTAGAAAACTGAAAACCCCAGAGCAGTCTCGATAAAGTCAATAGAAAAAGATGAGAGCGCCGCAACCCAAGAATTAGTCCACTGAACATTTATTATTTGCTTCAAAAGGTCATAAAGCATAACCAACGCGTTTCAGGGGGCTCACAAATCCCTTCATCGGGGCTAGGCCTGAAGATGGTGGATTTGTGAACTGTTCCTAGAGGTTCACAAAGTGCTTTGAACGTCTATATAAAGGGATGACGGCAACGCAACTCAGGATTTAGTCCAGTGAATGTTTACTATTCACTTCAAAAGGTCATAAAATTAAAACAACGCGTTTCGTGGGCTTATAAATTCCTCAATCAGGACTAGGTCTGCTGAAGGCGGATTTGTGAGCCCCCCCCCCCAAAATATTAACTGTTCCTAGAGTTTCACAAAGTGCTTTGAATGTCTATATAAAAGGATGAGGGCATCACAACTCAGGATTTAGTCCAGTGAATGTTTATTATTCACTCAAAAAAGACATAAAGAATTCCAACGCGTTTCAGGGGGCTCCAAATCCCTTCATCAGGGCTAGGTGTGATGAAGGAGGATCAGTGAACTACCAAAATATTTTGGCTATAACTTCTGACCTTTTGAAGTGAATATTGAACTTTGTTGGGCTATAGCTCTGTAATCAATAATATATCATTAAATGTATTTTTTAAGTATATCAAACTTTGGGGTGCAGATTTCATAGATAAAGTTTAGCATGTAGAAGCTGTGGAACTGGTATTTTTTAAATACATGGATCTGATTTGGTATCAGACTCTTACAGTTCCTGTACAGCCGAGCTCAGACTGAGAGATAGAGAGGTAACACCAGCAGCCAGTCAGTTCATGAGTTGATAATATGCTCATAGGAGGAGAGAAGAGAGAAATGAAGAGATGAGCTCATCACCGCGCTGCTTCTCCTTTCACTGTCCATTCACAAGCTGGGGGAGGGTCCATGACAGCCGGACCTCAGAGGAAGTAGGTTAATGGATGCTGGTTATAATTCAAATAAGAAAACTGAGGACATCTAGTGGAGGAAAAGGAGTACTGCAGGGCAGGGATTGAAGGTTTGTGTTGAAACAAAAACGTTTAGGGCCAATTCACACTGCAAAAATGCATCCCGGATACATTCTTGCTTACAGTTCACATCACATGCAGTTTGGATGCAGTTTTCCGTGTTCCAGTACAGTTCTGTGCAGAAAAAAATGCAGTCTGTTCTATATTTCTTCTGCACCGCAAACTGACTGGAACTGAATGCACTGGTGTGAACTAGGGCCATTGGAATACATGGAGAACACTGTGCATGCATATTTTATGCAGAAAAAAAGCGCACTGAACTGCATCTGGTGTGAACTGGCCCCCTAATGTTTTTTCATTTTTTGTTTTTTGTTTGAAGTTCTGCCTTAAGTATATTACTTCCCCGATTGCTCGACGTCCAGCTACCAAAATCTCTTTTAGCTTACTTTATTTTGCCTTTTCCTTACCTGTCACATTTATTTCAAAAGTAATCTGTTCAGTGATCCCATTAGTATTGATAATTGTCAGGATGTATTCTCCAAGTTCCTGGAAGGTGACACTATGCACAGTCACAGTTAGCTGGTTTCTGAATTTTTTGACACAAAACTTCCTATTGTCTGAGCAGTGAGGCTCCATGTCAGTCACATCCGTGATCTTCAGCAATACTTTGTTACTATTATTCATTTTCAGGACCATCTCGTGTATTTCAGAGAATTGACTATTAAGGAGGACTTCTATATTTTCTCCACATTCCTTCGTTGTCTCTAATAGAGAGGGAAAATAGAAAGCCATTTTATCCAAATTTATGGTTTTATCTGTTTTTATTTAATTTTAGGTCTATAATTAAAAGTTATACAAGTATGGTGAAGATATAGATCCGGGGTCTCCAAACTTTCTAATCAAAGGGCCAGTTTACTTCACCCCTTTTAGGGGCCGGACTGTTGCCACTGGGAGCAGAAAATGTCCCGGCATTGGTGGGAGTGAACAATGCCCTGTTTTTTGTATTAGAGACACAGTGCCCTGTCATTGGTGTCAGTGGGAGGAATAGTGTCCCATCATTGGTGTCAGTGGGAGGAATAGTGTCCCATCATTGGTGTCAGTGGGAGGAATAGTGCCCCATCATTGGTATCAGTGGGAGGAATAGTGCTCAATCATTGGTATCAGTGGGAGGAATAGTGCCCCAACATTGGTGTCAGTGAGAGGAACAGTGCCCCATCATTGGTGTCAGTGGGAGGAACAGTGCCCCATCATTGGTGTCAGTGGGAGGAATAGTGTCCCATCATTGGAATCAGTGGGAGGAATAGTGCCTCATCATTGGTGTCAGTGGGAGGAATAGTGCCCCATCATTGGTGTCAGTGGGAGGAATATTGCCCCATCATTGGTGTCAGTGGGAGGAATAGTGTCCCATCATTGGAATCAGTGGGAGGAATAGTGCCTCATCATTGGTGTCAGTGGGAGGAATAGTGCCCCATCATTGGTGTCAGTGGGAGGAATAGTGCCCTATCATTGGTGTCAGTGGGAGGAATAGTGCCCCATCATTGGTGTCAGTGGGAGGAATAGTGCCCCATCATTGGTGTCAGTGGGAGGAATAGTGTCCCATCATTGGTGTCAGTGGGAGCAATAGTGCCCCATCTTTGGTATCAGTTGGAGAAATAGTGCACCATCATTGGTGTCAGTGGGAGGAGTAGTGCCCCATCATTGGTGTCAGTGGGAGGAATAGTGCCCCATCATTGGTGTCAGTGGGAGGAATAGTGCCCCATCATTGGTATCAGTGAGAGGAATAGTGCCCCATCATTGGTATCAGTGGGAGGAATAGTGCCCCATCATTGGTATCAGTGGGAGGAATAGTGTCCCATCATTGGTGTCAGTGGGAGGAATAGTGCCCCATCTATAGTATCAGTTGGAGGAATAGTGCCCCTTCATTGGTGTCAGTGGGAGCAATAGTGCCCCATCTTTGGTATCAGTTGGAGGAATAGTGCCCCATCATTGGTGTCAGTGGGAGGAATAGTGCCCCATCATTGGTGTCAGTGGGAGGAATAGTGTCCCATCATTGTTGTCAGCGGGAGGAATAGTGGCCCATAATTGGTATTAGTGGGAGGAATAGTGCCCCATCATTGGTGTCAGTGGGAGGAATAGTGCCCCATCATTGGTGTCAGTGGGAGGAATAGTGTCCCATCATTGTTGTCAGCGGGAGGAATAGTGGCCCATAATTGGTATTAGTGGGAGGAATAGTGCCCCATCATTGGTATCAGTGGGAGGAATAGTGGCCCATAATTGGTATTAGTGGGAGGAATAGTGCCCCATCATTGGTGTCAGTGGGAGGAATTCTGCTCCATCATTGGTGTCAGTGGGAGGAATAGTGTCCCATCATTGGTGTCAGTTGGAGGAATAGTGTCCCATCATTGGTGTCAGTGGGAGGAATAGTGCCCCATCATTGGTGTCAGTGGGAGGAATAGTGCCCCATCATTGGTATCAGTGGGAGGAATAGTGTCCCATCATTGGTGTCAGTGGGAGGAATAGTGTCCCATCTTTGGTATCAGTTGGAGGAATAGTGCCCTATGGCTGGTGTCAGTGGGGGGCAATAGTATCGCATTGTTGTCCTCTCACTGACACCAAAAATGTGGCAATATCCCCCCCCCCACTAATACCAATATTTAAGCCCCTTAAAGTCTGAAGGACAGTAAACTGGCCCTTCGTTTTGAAAGTTTGGAGACCCCTGACATAGACTATAGTGTCACATCCTGCTCCCTCCTCCCAGCAGTGACTTAGAAGCTCCAGCCTAGTCACAGATTCACTTTAAGGGGACTTGTTTCAGCGTTTGTGTATACTCTCATAACAACAGCCCACGGTAAAGAAGCCTCCATTCGTTGGCTGTACATTCAAACGATCAGTAGAGGGCAGCAGAACTCACTTTCTTGATGCTTCACAGTAGACGCACCGAGGTTGTGCATATCATCCCAGTACATCCTGCTCCCCCTCCCAGAAGTGACTGATCAGCATTAGGCTGGTCACAGGTTCGCTTTAAGGGGACCTGTTCCTGCTTTGGATTTGCTTTCTTGGCCCATATATATTTATATACTGTATGAAATAGCCAACGGTAGAGGAGCCTCCATTTGTACATTGAAATGATCAGTAGAGGAGAGTGGAACTTACCAACATGGAGAGGTAGGTGCCTGCAATTCACTTTCTCTTTCCGCTCGCCATCTTTATTTTTATAGGATATGTTGCAACACATTTCCACTTTCCTGGTCTCATCCGTCAACTTTAGGGAATCTGACAAGTTTTGAAAGTTTTTTGTTGTATTTTTCTGAAATGTTTTGGTTTGATAATATTTTCTATGCTTGTCCATCCAGACAATTGTTGGCTCATAAATGCTTTCCACGTCAGCTTCACATGTCAGTTCATCCGTACTTGATGAGAGCTTTGGCTCACACAGCCCTAGGTAGAATCAATCAATCAATCAATCAATCAATCAATTAATCAATGTTTACAGTTAATATTGATTGTGTGCTGTTAACATTTTTCTGCAATTTGTGTTCAGTTGGATACGTTCTGAATCATTGGTACAAAATGTGCCGGTAGGGTGCTGGATCCAAATGTGCATGAGAAAGGGTATGGATTCTAACCCTTGGGGGCGCCCTCCATCAGATGGGGTGTTCCCAGAAAACTGAAAACCCCAGAGCAGTCTCGATAAAGTCAATAGAAAAGGATGAGAGCGCCGCAACCCAAGATTTAGTCCACTGAACATTTATTATTTGCTTCAAAAGGTCATAAAGCATAACCAACGCATTTCAGGGGGCTCACAAATCCCTTCATCGGGGCTAGACCTGAAGATGGAGGATTTGTGAACTGTTCCTAGAGGTTCACAAAGTGGTTTGAATGTCTATATAAAGAGATGAGGACATCACAACTCAGGATTTAGTCCAGTGAATGTTTATTATTCACTCCAAAAGGTCATAAAATTAAACCAACGCGTTTCATGAGCTCATAAATCCCTCTATCAGGACTAGGTCTGATGAAGGAAGATTTATGAGCCCCCCCCCCCCCAAATGTTTACTGTTCCTAGAGGTTCACAAAGTGCTTTGAATGTCTATATAAAGGGATGACGGCATCGCAACTCAGGATTTAGTCCAGTGAATGTTTATTATTCACTTCAAAAGGTCATAAAATTAACCAACGGGTTTCGTGGGCTCATAAATCCCTCTATCAGGACTAGGTCTGATGCAGGCAAATTTGTGACCCCCCCCCCCCCCACACACACACACAACTGTCCCCTCACAACTACTACGGTGACCCTCTTCTTCCATCCTGTGCTCCCTCACTCACATCTTCAATCTCTCCCTCTCTACTGGTCCTTCCCCTCCCCTCTAAAGGATGCGCACATCACTCCCATACTTAAAAAGCCCTCCCTGGACCCCACCAACCTGAACAACTTAAGACCCATCTCCCTGCTGCCATTTACCTCTAAACTCCTAGAACGCCTAGTCTACAATCACCTGAGCTCCCACCTCACCGACAACAACCTTTCGACCCTTTACAGTCTGGCTTTCGCTCACTCCACTCCACTGAAACTGCCCTACTAAACCTCACTAATGATCTACTAACAGCTAAAACCAATGGCCACTACTCTGTACTCATCCCAACCAATGGCAACTACTCTGTACTCATCCCAACCAATGGCCACTACTCCGTACTCATCCCAACCCATGGCAACTACTCTGTACTCATCCCAACCAATGGCCACTACTCCGTACTCTTACTACTTGACCTCTCTGCGGCTTTTGATATGGTTGACCATCCCCTCCTCCTCAAAAAACTCCACTCTCTTGGCCTCAGAGACTCTGCTCTCTCCTGGTTCTCCTCCTACCTATCGCAGCGCTCCTTCAGTGTTACCTATAATGCTGCCTCCTCCTCTTCACTCCCTCTTTCTGAAGGGGTCCCTCAAGGTTCTGTCCTTGGACCCCTTCTCTTCTCCATCTACACCTCCTCCCTTGGTCATTTGATAAACTCCTACGGCTTTAAGTACCATCTCTATGCTGATGACACACAAATCTATCTTTCTACCCCTCACCTCACCCCTTCAGTCTCCTCCTCACCTCACCCCTTCAGTCTCCACTAGCATTACTAACCTACTAAGTGACATATCGGCATGGATGTCACTCCACTTTCTCAAACTCAATCTTTCCAAACCTGAGCTCTTAGTATTCCCCCCAGCCCGTGCCCCCCCCCCGACTTCTCCATCAAGATCAATAACACAATCAGTTCCTCCCCTCATGCCAGGGTACTAGGTGTAATTCTAGACTCCCATCTGTCTTTTCAGCCCCAAATCCAATCACTGTCCAAATCTTGTAGACTTCACCTCCGCATCATCTCCAAGATACGCTCGTTCCTAACCTCAGAAACCACTAAGCAACTTATTCACTCCCTTGTTATATCTCGCCTTGACTATTGTAACTCCCTCCTCACTGGCCGACCTCATCGCAGGCTATCCCCTCTTTAGTTTGTCATGAATGCTACTGCCAGACTCATCCACCTGGACCCTGCACTCATCTGTATCTGCCACCCCTCTCTGCCAATCCCTCCACTGGGTTCCCGTTGCCCAACGGATAAAATTCAAAACACTAACAATAACGTATAAAGCCATTTATAACTCCGCCCCAAATTAAATCACCGATCTTGTCTCTAAATATCACCCAAACTGTACTCTCTGCTCCTCGCAAGACCTCCTGCTCTCTAGCTCCCTTGTCTCCTCCTCCCATGCTCATCTCCAGGACTTCTCCAGAGCTTCCCCCATCCTCTGGAACTCTCTACCCCAATTTATCAGACTATCGCCTACTCTGCTCACTTTTAGGCGATCTCTGAAAACCTCTCTTCAAGGAAGCCTATCCTGCCCTCAGCTAATACTGGAATCTTCTACTCTTCCTACCAGTCCATCCCCCACAGTTACTTCCTTTTGTACCACTAGCCCCTCCCTCCTAGATTGTAAGCTCCAAGGAGCAGGGCCCTCCTATCCCTCTTGTAATGAACTGTATTGTTGCTGTATTGTCTCCCGTTATATTGTAAAGCGCTGAGCAAACTGTTGGCGCCATAAATCCTGTATAATAATAATAATAATGTCTATATAAAGGAATGACGGCATCGCAACTCAGGATTTAGTCCAGTGAATGTTTATTATTCACTTCAAAAGATCATAAAATTAAACAAACGCGTTTTGTGGGCTCATAAATCCCTCTATCAGGACTAGGTCTGATGAAGGTGGATTTGTGAGCACCCCCCCCAAAAAAAAATTAACTGTTCCTAGAGGTTCCTTGAAGTGCTTTGAATTTCTACATAAAAGGATGAGAGTGCCACAAGATTCAAGATTTATTCCAGTGATTCCAGGAGGATCAGTGAACTACCAAAATGTGTTGGCTATACCTTCTGACCTTTTGAAGTGAATATTAATCTTTGTTGGGCTACATCTTGAGTTGTGGCGCTCTCTTCCTTTTATATAATTGTTAGTCATGTCATACTTCTATCTTTCACTGTCCAAAAAAGTAACATCTACACTCTATAGGTCCCTTTCATCAAGCAACAAGTCCCTTTCGTCAAGTCCCAACAGCATAATAAAAAAGCTGTATATGACTGGGGCTCCATCAGAGAGGGCCAATTGTCCTCTATCCATGGCCATGTAAACGAATGAATATAATTAAAGCTGAATGTCGGGGAAATAAGAATGTTTGTAGCTCTGTAATCAATAATATATCATTAAATGTATTTTTTAAGTATATCAAACTTCGGGGCGCAGATTTCATAGATAAAGTTTAGCACATAGAAGCTGTGGAACTGGTATTTTTTAAATACATGGATCTGATTTGGTATCAGACTCTTACAGTTCCTGTACAGCCGAGCTCAGACTGAGAGATAGAAAGGTAACACCAGCAGCCAGTCAGTTCATGTGTTGATAATATGCTGATAGGAGGAGAGAGCAGAGTGATGAAGAGATGAGCTCATCACTGCACTGCTTCTCCTTTCACTGTCCAGTCACAGGCTGGGGGCGGGTCCATGACAGTCAGACCTCAGAAGACTTAGGTTGATAAATGCTGGTCATAATTCAAATGAGAAAACTGAGGACATCTAGTGGAGGTAAAGGAGTACTGCAGGGCAGGGATTGAAGGTTTGTGTTGCAACAAAAACTTTTAAGGCCAATTCACACTGCAAAAATGCATTCCCGACACATTTTTGCTTACAGTTCACACCACATACAGTTTGGATGCAGTTTGGATGCAGTTTGCTGTGTTCCAGTACGGTTCTGTGCAGAAAAAAATGCAGCCTGTTCTTTTTTTTTCTGCACCGCAAACTGACTGGAACTGAATGCACTGGTGTGAACTAGGGCCATTGGAATGCATGGAGAACACTGTGAATGCATTTTTGATGCAGAAAAAAAGCGCACTGAACTGCATCTGGTGTGAACTGGCCCTTAATGTTTTTTAATTTTTTGGTTTTTGTTTGAAGTTCTGCCTTCAGTATATTACATCCCCGATTGCTCGACGTCCAGCTACCAAAATCTCTTTTAGCTTACTTTATTTTGCCTTTTCCTTACCTGTCACAGTTATATGAAAAGTAATCTGTTCAGTGCTCCCAATAGTATTGTTAATTTGCAGGCTGTATTGCCCATGATCCTCGAAGGTGACACTATGCACAGTCACGGTTAGCTGGTTTCTGACTTTTCTGAAATCAACACAAAACTTCTCTGAGCAGTGAGGGTCCGTGTCAGTCAACGTCTTGATTAGAGATGAGCGAAGAAATGAAAAATTCGATTCGACTGATTCGGCGAATTCGTGGACAATATTCGATTCGAGTCGAATAAATTCGCTGTGAATTTAACTTAAAAAAGGGTGTTTCTAGGCTTCAGAGAGACTTAATATTAGTGCAGAACACTGTACCTTTAATTTAAATGCCCTTGGAGTCTGCTGGGGAAGAGAAATAATACTGTCAGTCAGTATGACATGCAGATGAGTGCCGTCGATCTTAGAATCACCGCACACTTCACTCATTTGGGCAGTCACGGGGCCAAAACCAGAGTGTGGAGCCACAGTGTGGCGGTGGAGGCAGCAGCAATGGGAGGCCATACAGCACCCTATGACAAAAATGGAAACCACCAGCAGTGTGAGGAGACCTGAAAGTGGCACATGGCAGAGTGTGGCGATAGAGACAGCAGCAATGGGAGGCCGTACAGGGACCCATGACACACTCTGGACCTGGCAGCAGCATGAGGAGGCGGTACAGGGGCCCATGACAGATTACGGGCCTGGCAGCAGCATGAGGAGTCGGTACAGGGGCCCATGGCAGATTACGGGCCTGGCAGCAGCAATGGGAGGCCGTACAGGGACCCATGACACACTCTGGACCTGGCAGCAGCATGGGGAGGCGGTACAGGGGCCCATGACAGATTACGGGCCTGGCAGCAGCATGAGGAGTCGGTACGGGGGCCCATGACACACTCTGGACCTGGCAGCAGCATGAGGAGGCGGTACAGGGGCGCATGACAGATTACGAGCCTGGCAGCAGCAACTTGGACAGGAGGACGTTCAGCTTCTGCACCGTCGGGTGCGTGCTCGCAAACTGTTGTCTCTTGGAAACGGATTCCAAGAAAGACTGCTGACGGAATCCGTGAAGAGGAGTAGCAGGAGAAGGAGCATCTGAACGAGCGGAATATGCCAACAAGCGACAACAGTGGCCCATGACAGATTACGGGCCTGGCAGCAGCATGAGGAGTCGGTACGGGGGCCCATGGCAGATTACGGGCCTGGCAGCAGCTATGGGAGGCCCGTAATCTGCCAGCACCCTATGACAAAAAATGGAACCCACCAGCAGTGTGAGGAGACCTGAAAGTGGCACATGGCAGAGTGTGGCGATGGAGACAGCAGCAATGGGAGGCCGTACAGGGACCCATGAGAGACTCTGGACCTGGCAGCAGCATGAGGAGGCGGTATAGGGGCCCATGGCAGATTAGGGGCCTGGCAGCAGCTATGGGAGGCCCGTAATCTGCCAGCACCCTATGACAAAAAATGGAACACACCAGCAGTGTGAGGAGACCTGAAAGTGGCACATGGCAGAGTGTGGCGATGGAGGCAGCAGCAATGGGAGGCCGTACAGGGACCCATGAGAGACTCTGGACTTGGCAGCAGCATGAGGAGGCGGTATAGGGGCCCATGGCAGATTAGGGGCCTGGCAGCAGCTATGGGAGGCCCGTAATCTGCCAGCACCCTATGACAAAAAATGGAACACACCAGCAGTGTGAGGAGACCTGAAAGTGGCACATGTTTGGGGCATGATTCATGGCGGATTTAGTCAGTTGTGTCAGGAACTGGTGGTTTGAAATCCAGACTAATCCACGCCTGATTCATTTTCACAAACGTCAGTCTCTCCACACTTTGGGTGGACAGTCGTGTCCTCCGCGGAGTTGCAATACCTCCTGCCGCACTAAACACGCGCTCCGATGCCACGCTACTGGCCGGGCATGACAGCCTTTCAAGGGCAAATTCAGCTAGTTGGGGCCAAAGGTCAAGTTTCGTTGCCCAGTAGTCAAGGGGATTGTCTACCTCGGTTGGCAGGGTGCTGTCCAAGTAGGCCTAAGCCTGTTGTTTGAGGTCCTGCTCCAGGTCCACCTGATGCTGCTGCTGCTGCTGCGGCTGGTTAGTAGTTTCCTCACTGCGCTGGTGAAGAAAGCTACTCATCATCGACTGCAGACTGAGGCAGCCGCTGCTGGTGGAGCTGCCACTGCTCCTACCACCCCACCCCTCCCCTGCTGCCATGGCAGCGGAACACGAGCGCACAGGGCCCACAGTGTCTGAGGATGGACGTTGGCGCAGACAGGCAGAGACCAGCTGACTACATAGGTGTTTTTTATAGTACGTTATTTTGGCCTCCCTCTCAGCAGGTGTGAAAAAGGCCACCATTTTTGAACGGTAGCGAGGGTCCAACAAGGTGGACAGCCAAAAGTCATCCCTCTGTCTGATGGTTATTATTCGGCTGTCGCTACGCAAGCAACCGAGCATGCTATGGGCCATTTGTGCCAAGGAATGCGAGGGACTCCCTGCCTCCATCTCCACAGCATACTGCCACGGTGCGTCTAGGTCCTCTGTCTCCTCTTCCTCCTCCTCTACCAGATGCTCCTGCTCCTCCACTCCTGTCCGCTGAGTGGAAAAACCACCCATTTCACTCAATAATTCCTGAGCACCAATGTCCTCCTCTACCTCCTCCTCTTCTTCCAGTCCTGCCCCCACAGGGGCCATGTGGCGTTGAGATCTGTGCGCCACGTCTACCGCACCCTGACCAGCCATTGTTAACAGCATTTGTTCCAGGACGTGCAACAGAGGAATGACGTCGTTCATCCCATAGTCCTGCCGACTCACGAATAGCGTGGCCTCCTCAAAGGGCCTGAGCAAGCGCAGGTGTCACGCATGAGCTGCCAATGGCTGACATCTAAGTTACACAGGGAGTACCTTTATCTGCTTTTAACATCAGGAAATCTGTGATGGCCTTTTGCTGTTCGTAAAGGCGGTCTAACATATGTAGGGTTGAATTCCACCTTGTTGCAACGTCACAGCATGAGGAGTCGGTATAGGGGCCCATGGCAGATTAGGGGCCTGGCAGCAGTTATGGGAGGCCCATAATCTGCCAGCACCCTATGACAAAAAATGGAACACACCAGCAGTGTGAGGAGACCTGAAAGTGGCACATGGCAGAGTGTGGCGATGGAGACAGCAGCAATGGGAGGCCGTACAGGGACCCATGAGAGACTCTGGACCTGGCAGCAGCATGAGGAGGCGGTATATAGGGGCCTACGGCAGATTAGGGGCCTGGCAGCAGCTATAGGAGGCCCGTAATCTGCCAGCACCCTATGTCAAAAAATTCAACACACCAGCAGTGTGTGAGGAGACCTGAAAGTGGCACATGGCAGAGTGTGGCGATGGAGACAGCAGCAATGGGAGGCCGTACAGGGACCCATGACAGACTCTGGACTTGGCAGCAGCATGAGGAGGCGGTATATAGGGGCTTATGGCAGATTAGGGGCCTGGCAGCAGCTATAGGAGGCCCGTAATCTGCCAGCACCCTATGTCAAAAAATTCAACACACCAGCAGTGTGAGGAGACCTGAAAGTGGCACATGGCAGAGTGTGGCGATGGAGACAGCAGCAATGGGAGGCCGTACAGGGACCCATGACAGACTCTGAACTTGGCAGCAGCATGAGGAGGCGTTATATAGGGGCCCATGGCAGATTAGGGGCCTGGCAGCAGCTATGTGAGGCCCGTAATCTGCCTGCACCCTATGTCAAAAAATTTAACACACCAGCAGTGTGAAGAGACCTGAAAGTGGCACATGGCAGCAGAGTGTGGCGATGGAGACAGCAGCAATGGGAGGCCGTACAGGGACCATGACAGACTCTGGACTTGGCAGCAGCATGAGGAGGCGGTATATAGGGGCCCATGGCAGATTAGGGGCCTGGCAGCAGCTATGTGAGGCCCGTTATCTTGCAGCACCCTATGTCAAAAAATTTAACACACCAGCAGTGTGAAGAGACCTGAAAGTGGCACATGGCAGCAGAGTGTGGCGATGGAGACAGCAGCAATGGGAGGCCGTACAGGGACCCATGAGAGACTCTGGACCTGGCAGCAGCAGGAGGAGGCGGTATATAGGGGCCCATGGCAGATTAGGGGCCTGGCAGCAGCTATGTGAGGCCCGTAATCTGCCTGCACCCTATGTCAAAAAATTTAACACACCAGCAGTGTGAAGAGACCTGAAAGTGGCACATGGCAGCAGAGTGTGGCGATGGAGACAGCAGCAATGGGAGGCCGTACAGGGACCCATGACAGACTCTGAACTTGGCAGCAGCATGAGGAGGCGGT
The DNA here is from genome assembly GCF_062004578.1 of Staurois parvus. Taxonomy (NCBI): domain Eukaryota; kingdom Metazoa; phylum Chordata; class Amphibia; order Anura; family Ranidae; genus Staurois; species Staurois parvus. The sequence goes on from NW_028319144.1 coordinate 141,641, forward strand.
ATATAGGGGCCCATGGCAGATTAGGGGCCTGGCAGCAGCTATAGGAGGCCCGTAATCTGCCAGCACCCTATGTCAAAAAATTTAACACACCAGCAGTGTGAAGAGACCTGAAAGTGGCACATGGCAGCAGAGTGTGGCGATGGAGACAGCAGCAATGGGAGGCCGTACAGGGACCCATGAGAGACTCTAGACTTGGCAGCAGCATGAGGAGGCGGTATATAGGGGCCCATGGCAGATTAGGGGCCTGGCAGCAGCTATGTGAGGCCCGTAATCTGCCTGCACCCTATGTCAAAAAATTAAACACACCAGCAGTGTGAAGAGACCTGAAAGTGGCACATGGCATGAGAGACTCTGGACCTGGCAGCAGCAGGAGGAGGTGGTATATAGGGGCCCATGGCAGATTAGGGGCCTGGCAGCAGCTATGTGAGGCCCGTAATCTGCCTGCACCCTATGTCAAAAAATTTAACACACCAGCAGTGTGAAGAGACCTGAAAGTGGCACATGGCAGCAGAGTGTGGCGATGGAGACAGCAGCAATGGGAGGCCGTACAGGGACCATGACAGACTCTGGACTTGGCAGCAGCATGAGGAGGCGGTATATAGGGGCCCATGGCAGATTAGGGGCCTGGCAGCAGCTATGTGAGGCCCGTTATCTTGCAGCACCCTATGTCAAAAAATTTAACACACCAGCAGTGTGAAGAGACCTGAAAGTGGCACATGGCAGCAGAGTGTGGCGATGGAGACAGCAGCAATGGGAGGCCGTACAGGGACCCATGAGAGACTCTGGACCTGGCAGCAGCAGGAGGAGGCGGTATATAGGGGCCCATGGCAGATTAGGGGCCTGGCAGCAGCTATGTGAGGCCCGTAATCTGCCTGCACCCTATGTCAAAAAATTTAACACACCAGCAGTGTGAAGAGACCTGAAAGTGGCACATGGCAGCAGAGTGTGGCGATGGAGACAGCAGCAATGGGAGGCCGTACAGGGACCATGACAGACTCTGGACTTGGCAGCAGCATGAGGAGGCGGTATATAGGGGCCCATGGCAGATTAGGGGCCTGGCAGCAGCTATGTGAGGCCCGTTATCTTGCAGCACCCTATGTCAAAAAATTTTACACACCAGCAGTGTGAAGAGACCTGAAAGTGGCACATGGCAGCAGAGTGTGGCGATGGAGACAGCAGCAATGGGAGGCCGTACAGGGACCCATGAGAGACTCTGGACCTGGCAGCAGCAGGAGGAGGTGGTATATAGGGGCCCATGGCAGATTAGGGGCCTGGCAGCAGCTATGTGAGGCCCGTAATCTGCCTGCACCCTATGTCAAAAAATTTAACACACCAGCAGTGTGAAGAGACCTGAAAGTGGCACATGGCAGCAGAGTGTGGCGATGGAGACAGCAGCAATGGGAGGCCGTACAGGGACCCATGAGAGACTCTGGACCTGGCAGCAGCAGGAGGAGGTGGTATATAGGGGCCCATGGCAGATTAGGGGCCTGGCAGCAGCTATGTGAGGCCCGTAATCTGCCTGCACCCTATGTCAAAAAATTTAACACACCAGCAGTGTGAAGAGACCTGAAAGTGGCACATGGCAGCAGAGTGTGGCGATGGAGACAGCAGCAATGGGAGGCCGTACAGGGACCATGACAGACTCTGGACTTGGCAGCAGCATGAGGAGGCGGTATATAGGGGCCCATGGCAGATTAGGGGCCTGGCAGCAGCTATGTGAGGCCCGTTATCTTGCAGCACCCTATGTCAAAAAATTTAACACACCAGCAGTGTGAAGAGACCTGAAAGTGGCACATGGCAGCAGAGTGTGGCGATGGAGACAGCAGCAATGGGAGGCCGTACAGGGACCCATGAGAGACTCTGGACCTGGCAGCAGCAGGAGGAGGCGGTATATAGGGGCCCATGGCAGATTAGGGGCCTGGCAGCAGCTATGTGAGGCCCGTAATCTGCCTGCACCCTATGTCAAAAAATTTAACACACCAGCAGTGTGAAGAGACCTGAAAGTGGCACATGGCAGCAGAGTGTGGCGATGGAGACAGCAGCAATGGGAGGCCGTACAGGGACCATGACAGACTCTGGACTTGGCAGCAGCATGAGGAGGCGGTATATAGGGGCCCATGGCAGATTAGGGGCCTGGCAGCAGCTATGTGAGGCCCGTTATCTTGCAGCACCCTATGTCAAAAAATTTTACACACCAGCAGTGTGAAGAGACCTGAAAGTGGCACATGGCAGCAGAGTGTGGCGATGGAGACAGCAGCAATGGGAGGCCGTACAGGGACCCATGAGAGACTCTGGACCTGGCAGCAGCAGGAGGAGGTGGTATATAGGGGCCCATGGCAGATTAGGGGCCTGGCAGCAGCTATGTGAGGCCCGTAATCTGCCTGCACCCTATGTCAAAAAATTTAACACACCAGCAGTGTGAAGAGACCTGAAAGTGGCACATGGCAGCAGAGTGTGGCGATGGAGACAGCAGCAATGGGAGGCCGTACAGGGACCATGACAGACTCTGGACTTGGCAGCAGCATGAGGAGGCGGTATATAGGGGCCCATGGCAGATTAGGGGCCTGGCAGCAGCTATGTGAGGCCCGTTATCTTGCAGCACCCTATGTCAAAAAATTTAACACACCAGCAGTGTGAAGAGACCTGAAAGTGGCACATGGCAGCAGAGTGTGGCGATGGAGACAGCAGCAATGGGAGGCCGTACAGGGACCATGACAGACTCTGGACTTGGCAGCAGCATGAGGAGGCGGTATATAGGGGCCCATGGCAGATTAGGGGCCTGGCAGCAGCTATGTGAGGCCCGTTATCTTGCAGCACCCTATGTCAAAAAATTTAACACACCAGCAGTGTGAAGAGACCTGAAAGTGGCACATGGCAGCAGAGTGTGGCGATGGAGACAGCAGCAATGGGAGGCCGTACAGGGACCCATGAGAGACTCTGGACCTGGCAGCAGCAGGAGGAGGCGGTATATAGGGGCCCATGGCAGATTAGGGGCCTGGCAGCAGCTATGTGAGGCCCGTAATCTGCCTGCACCCTATGTCAAAAAATTTAACACACCAGCAGTGTGAAGAGACCTGAAAGTGGCACATGGCATGAGAGACTCTGGACCTGGCAGCAGCAGGAGGAGGCGGTATAGGGGCCCATGGCTGATTAGGGGCCTGGCAGCAGCTATGTGAGGCCCGTTATCTTGCAGCACCCTATGTCAAAAAATTTAACACACCAGCAGTGTGAAGAGACCTGAAAGTGGCACATGGCAGCAGAGTGTGGCGATGGAGACAGCAGCAATGGGAGGCCGTACAGGGACCATGACAGACTCTGGACTTGGCAGCAGCATGAGGAGGCGGTATATAGGGGCCCATGGCAGATTAGGGGCCTGGCAGCAGCTATGTGAGGCCCGTTATCTTGCAGCACCCTATGTCAAAAAATTTAACACACCAGCAGTGTGAAGAGACCTGAAAGTGGCACATGGCAGCAGAGTGTGGCGATGGAGACAGCAGCAATGGGAGGCCGTACAGGGACCCATGAGAGACTCTAGACTTGGCAGCAGCATGAGGAGGCGGTATATAGGGGCCCATGGCAGATTAGGGGCCTGGCAGCAGCTATGTGAGGCCCGTTATCTTGCAGCACCCTATGTCAAAAAATTTAACACACCAGCAGTGTGAAGAGACCTGAAAGTGGCACATGGCAGCAGAGTGTGGCGATGGAGACAGCAGCAATGGGAGGCCGTACAGGGACCCATGAGAGACTCTGGACCTGGCAGCAGCAGGAGGAGGCGGTATATAGGGGCCCATGGCAGATTAGGGGCCTGGCAGCAGCTATGTGAGGCCCGTAATCTGCCTGCACCCTATGTCAAAAAATTTAACACACCAGCAGTGTGAAGAGACCTGAAAGTGGCACATGGCAGCAGAGTGTGGCGATGGAGACAGCAGCAATGGGAGGCCGTACAGGGACCATGACAGACTCTGGACTTGGCAGCAGCATGAGGAGGCGGTATATAGGGGCCCATGGCAGATTAGGGGCCTGGCAGCAGCTATGTGAGGCCCGTTATCTTGCAGCACCCTATGTCAAAAAATTTTACACACCAGCAGTGTGAAGAGACCTGAAAGTGGCACATGGCAGCAGAGTGTGGCGATGGAGACAGCAGCAATGGGAGGCCGTACAGGGACCATGACAGACTCTGGACTTGGCAGCAGCATGAGGAGGCGGTATATAGGGGCCCATGGCAGATTAGGGGCCTGGCAGCAGCTATGTGAGGCCCGTTATCTTGCAGCACCCTATGTCAAAAAATTTTACACACCAGCAGTGTGAAGAGACCTGAAAGTGGCACATGGCAGCAGAGTGTGGCGATGGAGACAGCAGCAATGGGAGGCCGTACAGGGACCCATGAGAGACTCTAGACTTGGCAGCAGCATGAGGAGGCGGTATATAGGGGCCCATGGCAGATTAGGGGCCTGGCAGCAGCTATGTGAGGCCCGTAATCTGCCTGCACCCTATGTCAAAAAATTTAACACACCAGCAGTGTGAAGAGACCTGAAAGTGGCACATGGCAGCAGAGTGTGGCGATGGAGACAGCAGCAATGGGAGGCCGTACAGGGACCCATGAGAGACTCTGGACCTGGCAGCAGCAGGAGGAGGCGGTATATAGGGGCCTATGGCAGATTAGGGGCCTGGCAGCAGCTATAGGAGGCCCGTAATCTGCCAGCACCCTATGTCAAAAAATTCAACACACCAGCAGTGTGAGGAGACCTGAAAGTGGCACATGTTTGAGGCATGATTCATGGCGGATTTAGTCAGTTGTGTCAGGAACTGGTGGTTTGAAATCCAGACTAATCCACGCCTGATTCATTTTCACAAACGTGAGTCTCTCCACACTTTGGGTGGACAGTCGTGTCCTCCGCGGAGTTACAATACCTCCTGCCGCACTAAACACGCGCTCCGATGCCACGCTACTGGCCGGGCATGACAGCCTTTCAAGGGCAAATTCAGCTAGTTGGGGCCAAAGGTCAAGTTTCGTTGCCCAGTAGTCAAGGGGATTGTCTACCTCGGTTGGCAGGGTGCTGTCCAAGTAGGCCCAAGCCTGTTGTTTGAGCTCCTGCTCCAGGTCCACCTGATGCTGCTGCTGCTGCTGCGGCTGGTTAGTAGTTTCCTCACTGCGCTGGTGAAGAAAGCTACTCATCATCGACTGCAGACTGAGGCAGCCGCTGCTGGTGGAGCTGCCACTGCTCCTACCACCCCACCCCTCCCCTGCTGCCATGCCAGCGGAACGCGAGCGCACAGGGCCCACAGTGTCTGAGGATGGACGTTGGCGCACAAAGGCAGAGACCAACTGACTACATAGGTGGTTTTTATAGTACGTAATTTTGGCCTCCCTCTCAGCAGGTGTGAAAAAGGCCACCATTTTGGACCGGTAGCGAGGGTCCAACAAGGTGGACAGCCAAAAGTCATCCCTCTGTCTGATGGTTATTATTCGGCTGTCGCTACGCAAGCAACCGAGCATGCTATGGGCCATTTGTGCCAAGGAATGCGAGGGACTCCCTGCCTCCATCTCCACAGCATACTGCCACGGTGCGTCTGGGTCCTCTGTCTCCTCCTCCTCCTCCTCTACCAGATGCTCCTGCTCCTCCACTCCTGTCCGCTGAGTGGAAAAACCACCCATTTCACTCAATAATTCCTGAGCACAAATGTCCTCCTCTACCTCCTCCTCTTCTTCCTGTCCTGCCCCCACAGGGGTCATGTGGCGTTGAGATCTGTGCGCCACGTCTACCGCACCCTGACCAGCCATTGTTAACAGCATTTGTTCCAGGACGTGCAACAGAGGAATGACGTCGTTCATCCCATAGTCCTGCCGACTCACGAATAGCGTGGCCTCCTCAAAGGGCCTGAGCAAGCGGCAGGTGTCACGCATGAGCTGCCAATGGCTGACATCTAAGTTACACAGGGGAGTACCTTTATCCGCTTGTAACATCAGGAAATCGGTGATGGCCTTTCGCTGCTCGTAAAGGCGGTCTAACATGTGTAGGGTTGAATTCCACCTTGTTGCAACGTCGCAGATCAGGCGATGCTGTGGAATTCCGTTCTGCCGCTGCAGCTCAATGAGGGTGTTCTTTGCGGTGTAGGAATGGCTGAAATGCATGCACAGTTTACGTGACATTTTAAGGATGTCTTGCAGTGGGATGGTGGATTTTAGGAACCGCTTGACAACCAGATTGAACACGTGAGCCATGCATGGCGCATGGCACAACCTTCCTTGACGCAGAGCAGACACCATGTTCTTTCCGTTGTCAGTCAACATGGTTCCGATTTTTAGTTTGCGCGGAGACAGCCATCTGTCGATTTCTCTGTTCATTACACTCAGCAGTTCCTCCCCTGTGTGACTACGTTCGCCAAGGCATACCAGGTGCAGCACAGCGTGACACCGTTGCGCCCTGCACATGTGATATGCCGGTCGGGTAATGGGACTTGGCACGGGGGTGGCGGCTGAGGACACGGCGGAAAAAGAGGTGGTAGAGGCGGACATGCTTGCTGGACCAAGGACGTGCAAACGTGGAGGCAAAAGCGTCGTGACCTGTCCAAGTTGCTGGTGCGGCTGTGCCGGCACCACGTTCACCCAGTGGGCCGTAAATGACATGTACTGTCCCTGACCGTAGTTACAGCTCCACACGTCGGCGCTGCCGTGCACTTTGGCAGAGACCGACATGCTCAAAGACTGGCCCACCATCTCTTCTACATGTGAATGCAGGGCTGGCACTGCCTTTTGGGCAAAGAAATGACGGCTTGGCACTCTCCACCGCGGCGCGGCACAAGCCATCATTTCTCGGAAAGGTGCTGAGTCCACCAGTTGGAAAGGGAGGGACTGCAGCACCAGCAACTTGGACAGGAGGACGTTCAGCTTTTGCACCGTCGGGTGCGTGCTCGCAAACTGTTGTCTCTTGGATACGGATTCCAAGAAAGACTGTTGACGGAATCCGAGAAGAGGAGTAGCAGGAGAAGGAGCATCTGAACGAGCGGAAGATGCCAATGAGCGACAACTCCCCTCAGCAGAGGTGTTGGAGCCTTGACTGGCTGATAGAGGGCGATTGACGACGTCGGGTGACGGAGCAAGTAACGGAGCGGGTGATGGAGCGGGGGCTGGGGCAGGCAGAACCGCCGTATGTTTATCACGGTTTTCCCAGGCCACCGAATGGTGACGCTGCATATGCTGACGCAACGCTGTAGTCCCAACATGGGCCCCCTGGCCACGCTTGCATTTCTGGCCACATAGTCGACATACGGCTACGTTTACTTCCTCGGGCGGCTTGAGGAAAAATTGCCACACCACCGAGTAGGAAACTTTGCCCCCGCTACTCTTCACTGGCTGACTGCTACTTCCTCCGTGCGCACCGGCACCACTACTGGCCGTGGTGGTAGGCTGCAGTGGAGCTGGTGCTCTACTCCGTGGACGTTTGGCTCCACTGACACTGATGCGACCCTGCTGCTGTCTCCTGGGCAACCCACCGACTGTTTTGCTCGCTGCCAAGCTGCCACCCTCTTCTCCTGATGATGCGGAAGAAATTGCCTGATGACGACGAGGCTGCCAAGTGCGATCAACCTCCTCATCATCAAGTAGGGTCTCCGCCTCACTACTAGCCCCCTCGGCTGCGTCTGGGTCAGGAGACAGACCTGTCTCTAGACCGGCTACCGAGCCACTCTCCTCGCCAGTACTTGTTCGCTTGGCTGCTGAAAAGGCCGATGTCTCCCCCCGTTCCTGACCGCCCTCTGTTAGCTCTTCCTCACTGTACAGTGGGGCTGAGCCCACAGCATGCGATACTTCGCTTGGTGAGGGAACAGCAAAGGACAGGGGCAGGTAGAGGACACGTGATTTCAGTGGGCTTGGTCCCGGGCCATGCCAACTAACGGTTATGTCTGACGTACCCACCGACCGTTGGCTGTAGGTGTCAGAGGTGACCTGGGAAGAGGAAGACGACCGAGCCAACCAATCAATGACGGCAGGGTTGTCGGTGGAGACACGACCGCTGGATGACACCGGGAGCACTGGCCTCTGGCTGCGAATACTGCTGCCTCGACCCCTTCCTCTGCTGCCACGTCTGCTCGCTCCTAAAACATTGCCTCCTCTGCCACTCCTCTGCATGTTGTCTGACATACTATTTAATTCAACGATTAGGTGTCCCTGAGTAACAATTCTCTGGCACTCAGTAACAATTCTGTCTGTCCCTGAGTATGAATTCTGTGGCCCTGAGTAACAATTGTGTGTCTGTGCAAGTAACAATTCTGTGTCTGTGCAAGTAACAATTTTGTGTCTGTGAGAGTAACAATTCTCTGGCACTCAGTAACAATTCTGTCTGTCCCTGAGTAACAATTCTCTGGCACTCAGTAACAATTCTGTCTGTCCCTGAGTAACAATTCTGTCTGTCCCTGAGTATGAATTCTGTGGCCCTGAGTAAGAATTCTCTGGCACTCAGTAACAATTCTGTCTGTCCCTGAGTATGAATTCTGTGGCCCTGAGTAACAATTGTGTGTCTGTGCAAGTAACAATTCTGTGTCTGTGCAAGTAACAATTTTGTGTCTGTGAGAGTAACAATTCTCTGGCACTCAGTAACAATTCTGTCTGTCCCTGAGTAACAATTCTCTGGCACTCAGTAACAATTCTGTCTGTCCCTGAGTATGAATTCTGTGGCCCTGAGTAACAATTCTGTCTCTGTGCGAGTAACAATTCTGTGTCTGTGCAAGTAACAATTTTGTGTCTGTGAGAGTAACAATTCTCTGGCACTCAGTAACAATTCTGTCTGTCCCTGAGTAACAATTCTCTGGCACTCAGTAACAATTCTGTCTGTCCCTGAGTAACAATTCTCTGGCACTCAGTAACAATTCTGTCTGTCCCTGAGTAACAATTCTCTGGCACTCAGTAACAATTGTGTGTCTGTGCAAGTAACAATTCTGTGTCTGTGCAAGTAACAATTTTGTGTCTGTGAGAGTAACAATTCTCTGGCACTCAGTAACAATTCTGTCTGTCCCTGAGTAACAATTCTCTGGCACTCAGTAACAATTCTGTCTGTCCCTGAGTATGAATTCTGTGGCCCTGAGTAACAATTCTGTCTCTGTGCGAGTAACAATTCTGTGTCTGTGCAAGTAACAATTTTGTGTCTGTGAGAGTAACAATTCTCTGGCACTCAGTAACAATTCTGTCTGTCCCTGAGTAACAATTCTCTGGCACTCAGTAACAATTCTGTCTGTCCCTGAGTAACAATTCTCTGGCACTCAGTAACAATTCTGTCTGTCCCTGAGTAACAATTCTCTGGCACTCAGTAACAATTGTGTGTCTGTGCAAGTAACAATTCTGTGTCTGTGCAAGTAACAATTTTGTGTCTGTGAGAGTAACAATTCTCTGGCACTCAGTAACAATTCTGTCTGTCCCTGAGTAACAATTCTCTGGCACTCAGTAACAATTCTGTCTGTCCCTGAGTATGAATTCTGTGGCCCTGAGTAACAATTCTGTCTCTGTGCGAGTAACAATTCTGTGTCTGTGCAAGTAACAATTTTGTGTCTGTGAGAGTAACAATTCTCTGGCACTCAGTAACAATTCTGTCTGTCCCTGAGTAACAATTCTATGGCACTCAGTAACAATTCTGTCTTCCCTGAGTAACAATTCTCTGGCACTCAGTAACAATTCTGTCTGTCCCTGAGTATGAATTCTGTGGCCCTGAGTAACAATTCTGTCTCTGTGCGAGTAACAATTCTGTGTCTGTGCAAGTAACAATTTTGTGTCTGTGAGAGTAACAATTCTCTGGCACTCAGTAACAATTCTGTCTGTCCCTGAGTAACAATTCTCTGGCACTCAGTAACAATTCTGTCTGTCCCTGAGTAACAATTCTCTGGCACTCAGTAACAATTGTGTGTCTGTGCAAGTAACAATTCTGTGTCTGTGCAAGTAACAATTTTGTGTCTGTGAGAGTAACAATTCTCTGGCACTCAGTAACAATTCTGTCTGTCCCTGAGTAACAATTCTCTGGCACTCAGTAACAATTCTGTCTGTCCCTGAGTATGAATTCTGTGGCCCTGAGTAACAATTCTGTCTCTGTGCGAGTAACAATTCTGTGTCTGTGCAAGTAACAATTTTGTGTCTGTGAGAGTAACAATTCTCTGGCACTCAGTAACAATTCTGTCTGTCCCTGAGTAACAATTCTCTGGCACTCAGTAACAATTCTGTCTGTCCCTGAGTAACAATTCTCTGGCACTCAGTAACAATTCTGTCTGTCCCTGAGTAACAATTCTCTGGCACTCAGTAACAATTGTGTGTCTGTGCAAGTAACAATTCTGTGTCTGTGCAAGTAACAATTTTGTGTCTGTGAGAGTAACAATTCTCTGGCACTCAGTAACAATTCTGTCTGTCCCTGAGTAACAATTCTCTGGCACTCAGTAACAATTCTGTCTGTCCCTGAGTATGAATTCTGTGGCCCTGAGTAACAATTCTGTCTCTGTGCGAGTAACAATTCTGTGTCTGTGCAAGTAACAATTTTGTGTCTGTGAGAGTAACAATTCTCTGGCACTCAGTAACAATTCTGTCTGTCCCTGAGTAACAATTCTATGGCACTCAGTAACAATTCTGTCTTCCCTGAGTAACAATTCTCTGGCACTCAGTAACAATTCTGTCTGTCCCTGAGTATGAATTCTGTGGCCCTGAGTAACAATTCTGTCTCTGTGCGAGTAACAATTCTGTGTCTGTGCAAGTAACAATTTTGTGTCTGTGAGAGTAACAATTCTCTGGCACTCAGTAACAATTCTGTCTGTCCCTGAGTAACAATTCTCTGGCACTCAGTAACAATTCTGTCTGTCCCTGAGTATGAATTCTGTGGCCCTGAGTAACAATTGTGTGTCTGTGCAAGTAACAATTCTGTGTCTGTGCAAGTAACAATTTTGTGTCTGTGAGAGTAACAATTCTCTGGCACTCAGTAACAATTCTGTCTGTCCCTGAGTAACAATTCTCTGGCACTCAGTAACAATTCTGTCTGTCCCTGAGTAACAATTCTGTCTGTCCCTGAGTATGAATTCTGTGGCCCTGAGTAAGAATTCTCTGGCACTCAGTAACAATTCTGTCTGTCCCTGAGTATGAATTCTGTGGCCCTGAGTAACAATTGTGTGTCTGTGCAAGTAACAATTCTGTGTCTGTGCAAGTAACAATTTTGTGTCTGTGAGAGTAACAATTCTCTGGCACTCAGTAACAATTCTGTCTGTCCCTGAGTAACAATTCTCTGGCACTCAGTAACAATTCTGTCTGTCCCTGAGTAACAATTCTCTGGCACTCAGTAACAATTCTGTCTGTCCCTGAGTAACAATTCTGTCTGTCCCTGAGAATGAATTCTGTGGCCCTGAGTAAGAATTCTCTGGCACTCAGTAACAATTCTGTCTGTCCCTGAGTAACAATTCTCTGGCACTCAGTAACAATTCTGTCTGTCCCTGAGTAAAAATTCTGTGGCCCTAATAACGTTTCTGTGGCCCTAAGTAACAATTCTCTGGCACTGAGTAACAATTCTGTCTGTCCCTGAGTATGAATTCTGTGGCCCTAACTAGCGTTTCTTTGTCCCTAAATAACGATTCTGTGGCCCTCATTAACAAGTCTGTGTCCCTGAGTAATGGTTCTCTGTCCCTAAGTAACTTCTCTCTGTCCCCAATTCTCGTTTCTGTGGCCCTAACTCTGTCCCTGTCCCTAGTACAGAGCGGTCTGCCTCTGTTCAATGACTGCAGGCAAATGAAGATTTCCAAAATGGCCGCTATATATACCTCGACCATTACACAGTGCTGGCTGGCTGGCTGCTGATTGGCTGATGCGATCACATGTCGTTGAGGAATGCATTATGGGGCAGCGCGCCTTGTCTGCGCGCCTTCCCCGACATCCCCGCTCCGTCGCCGCACATGTCAGCCGCCATTTTCGGAAAAATTTCGATTCGCGCGTCCGAATTAGGCTGTTTTTCGGATTCGGCACGAATCGAAATTTTTCCGAAATTCGACTCGAATTCCACTTCGGATACTTCGATTCGCTCATCTCTAGTCTTGATGTTCTGCTTTAGATAATCATTGATCCCCTTGTACATTACCACGTTGATTATTGTAGAGTTTGGATTACATCCATTGAGGTCATTACAATGAGGGGTGAATTCTATATTTTCTCCACATTCCTCCGTTATCACTAATAGAAAGGGGAAATAGAAAGCCATTTTAACCAACAATATGCATCATACATATTAGGGGGGGTACAACTGGGGGGATCAATGGTGGAGAAGGATCTGGGGGGGTCAATGGTGGAGAAGGATCTGGGGGGGTCAATGGTGGAGAAGGATCTGGGGGGGGGTCAATGATGGAGAAGGATCTGGGGGGGTCAATGGTAAAGAAGGATCTGGGGGTGTCAGTGGTGGAGAAGGATCTGGGGGGGTCAATGGTGGAGAAGGAACTGGGGGGGTCAATGGTGGAGAAGGATCTGGGGGGGTCAACGGTAAAGAAGGATCTGGGGGTGTCAATGGTGGAGAAGGATCTGGGGCGGTCAATGGTGGAGAAGAATCTGGGGGGGGTCAATGGTGGAGAAGGATCTGGGGGGGTCAATGGTGGAGAAGGATCTGGGGGTTCTGGTATATCACAAGCTTAATAATGGCAGCAATACCAAGCTGCGGGTTCTAAAGCGAGCAAAATCCTCTCTTGTATTAGGAGAGGTATAGACTCCAGAGAGAGATATCACCTCCCCCCCCCCCGGTACAGATCATTAGTAATACGTCATCTGGAATATGCAGTTCATATTTGGGTACTAATTCACAAAAAGAACATTGGGGAACTGGAGAAAGTACAGAGAAGGGCAACAGCTATGAGGAAAGATTAGAGGAACTGAATTTATTCTCTACTGAAAAGAGGAGATTAAGGGGGATATGATCACCATGTATAATACATAAGGGGGGATATGATCTCCACGTATAATACATAAGGGGGATATGATCTCCACGTATAATACATAAGGGGGGATATGATCTCCACGTATAATACATAAGGGGGGATATGATCTCCATGTATAATACATAAGGGGGGATATGATCACCATGTATAATACATAAGGGGGATATGATCTCCACGTATAATACATAAGGGGGGATATGATCTCCATGTATAATACATAAGGGGGGATATGATCTCCATGTATAATACATAAGGGGGGATATGATCTCCATGTATAATACATAAGGGGGGATATGATCTCCATGTATAATACATAAGGGGGGATATGATCTCCATGTACAATACATAAGGGGGGATATGATCACCATGTATAATACATAAGAGGGGATATGATCTCCATGTATAATACATAAGGGGGGATATGATCTCCATGTATAATACATAAGGGGGGATATGATCTCCATGTATAATACATAAGGGGGGATATGATCACCATGTATAATACATAAGGGGGATATGATCTCCATGTATAATACATAAGGGGGGATATGATCTCCATTTATAATACATAAGGGGGGATATGATCTCATGTATAATACATAAGGGGGGATATGATCTCCATTTATAATACATAAGGGGGGATATGATCTCATGTATAATACATAAGGGGGGGTATAATCTTCATGTATAATACATAAGGGGGGATATGATCTCCATGTATAATACATAAGGGGGGATATGATCTCCATGTATAATACATAAGGGGGGGATATGATCTCCATGTATAATACATAAGGGGGGATATGATCTCCATGTATAATACATAAGGGGGATATGATCACCATGTATAATACATAAGGGGGGGATATGATCTCCATGTATAATACATAAGGGGGGATACGATCACCATGTATAATACATAAGGGGGGATATGATCTCCATGTATAATACATAAGGGGGGATATGATCTCCATGTATAATACATAAGGGGGATATGATCTCCATGTATAATACATAAGGGGGATATGATCACCATGTATAATACATAAGGGGGGATAAGATCTCCATGTATAATACATAAGGGGGGATATGATCTCCTTGTATAATACATAAGGGGGGATATGATCTCCATGTATAATACATAAGGGGGGATATGATCTCCGTGTATAATACATAAGGGGGATATGATCTCCTTGTATAATACATAAGAGGGGATATGATCACCATGTATAATACATAAGGGGGGATATGATCTCCATGTATAATACATAAGGGGGGTATGATCTCCATGTATATTACATAAGGGGGATATGATCACCATGTATAATACATAAGGGGGGATATGATCACCATGTATAATACATAAGGAGGGATATGATCTCCATGTATAATATATAAGGGGGGATATGATCTCCATGTATAATACATAAGGGGGATATGATCTCCATGTATAATACATAAGGGGGGTATGATCTCCATGTATAATACATAAGGGGGGATATGATCACCATGTATAATACATAAGGGGGGATATGATCTCCATGTATAATACATAAGGGGGGATATGATCTCCATTTATAATACATAAGTGGGGATATGATCTCATGTATAATACATAAGGGGGGGTATAATCTTCATGTATAATACATAAGGGGGGATATGATCTCCATGTATAATACATAAGGGGGAATATGATCACCATGTATAATACATAAGGGGGGATATGATCTCCATTTATAATACATAAGTGGGGATATGATCTCATGTATAATACATAAGGGGGGGTATAATCTTCATGTATAATACATAAGGGGGGATATGATCTCCATGTATAATACATAAGGGGGAATATGATCACCATGTATAATACATAAGGGGGGATATGATCTCCATTTATAGTACATAAGGGGGGATATGATCTCCATGTATAATACATAAGGGGGGATATGATCTCCATGTATAATACATAAGGGGGGATATGATCTCCATGTATAATACATAAGGGGGGGATATGATCTCCATGCATAATACATAAGGGGGGATATGATCTCCATGTATAATACATAAGGGGGATATGATCACCATGTATAATACATAAGGGGGGGATATGATCTCCATGTATAATACATAAGGGGGGATATGATCTCCATGTATAATACATAAGGGGGGATATGATCTCCATGTATAATACATAAGGGGGATATGATCTCCATGTATAATACATAAGGGGGGATATGATCTCCATGTATAATACATAAGGGGGGATATGATCTCCATGTATAATACATAAGGGGGATATGATCTCCATGTATAATACATAAGGGGGGATATGATCTCCATGTATAATACATAAGGGGGGATATGATCTCCATGTATAATACATAATACATAAGGGGGATATGATCTCCATGTATAATACATAAGGGGGGATATGATCTCCATGTATAATACATAAGGGGGGATATGATCTCCATGTATAATACATAAGGGGGGATATGATCTCCATGTATAATACATAAGGGGGGATATGATCTCCATGTATAATACATAAGGGGGGATATGATCTCCATGTATAATACATAAGGGGGGATATGATCTCCATGTATAATACATAAGGGGGATATGATCTCCATGTATAATACATAAGGGGGCATATGATCTCCATGTGTAATACATAAGGGGGGATATGATCTCCATGTATAATACATAAGGGGGGATATGATCTCCATGTATAATAAATAAGGGAATATCCAACTGCCTCTTGGTGGATGAGGAAGGAATTTGAGCATAATGGATCAGAGTCCGATCTATTATGCTCCCCAATCCGCAGATCCGATCCATCCTGCGGGGATCGTCGGCATGCAACCTATACGAAGTGACACCGGACCCACTCCACGAAAAGGTAAGTTGTAAAGCAAGCTGACTAATCCCGCAGAATGGATTGGATCTGCAGATTGGGGTGCATAACGGATCGGACTCTGATCCATTATGCTCAATCCACAGATCTGATCCATCCTGTGGGGATAGTCGGCTTGCTTTACAACTTACCTTTTCGTGGAGCGGGTCCGGTGTCACTTCGTATAGGTTGCATGCCGATGACCCGTGCAGTAAGCGTCACCCATTGCAGCGCACACCCACCGCACCTGCCTCGGGACGCCCCTGCTTCCATGGTGGAAAAAGTCCCACTCTCTCCACAATAAGGACTTTCTTGTAACATAAAGAAGACTTACCCATGCTGAGCACACCCGACTCCATGAGGAGAAGAAAGAAAACCAAAGGGGTTCCAGAAATCATCCCGCCGGAGTTTTATACAGATATCAGAGGATCCTGGAGGGAAAATAAAGGCAAATGTCCATGACATTGACCAAGGAGAGTACAGAAATCCAAGGCTGTCTGGTATTTATTTAACCTCTTGTTCCCGCCCACAATACAGGGATGCCCGTACAGCGTGACGGTTTAATGTCTGTTAGGTTTGCCATTTATTACAAAGTTATGTTACTTCCCCTTCAGTCTATTATGAATGCTGCTGCTAAACTCATCCACCTTACCAACCGATCAGTGACTGCCGCTAGACTCCTCCACCTTACCAACCGATCAGCGACTGCCGCTAGACTCATCCACCTTACCAACCGCTCAGCGACTGCTCCTAGACTCATCCACCTTACCAACCGATCAGCGACTGCTCCTAGACTCATCCACCTTACCAACTGATCAGCAACTGCTGCCCCTCTCTGCCAATCCTTCCACTGGCTTCCACTAACCTAACATATAAAAATTCAAAATACTAACCGCACCACTACATTGTATTGATAGGGGATACTTTATATAACACATTGTATACATAGAGGATACTTTATATAATACATTGTATACATAGGGGATACTTTATATGTGTTAGATTAGCGCATTTAACCCTTTGATCGCCCCTATTAACCCTTTGATCACCCCGTCACCCAACCAGTGCCATTAGTACAGTGTCAGTATGTAGAATGTTTCAGCGATCACTGCATTCCTGCCACTAGCAACGTCAGATAGTGTCAGGGTTAGTTAGCGCCCCTCCCCAGCCAGGGTCAGCTAGCATTAGATTGTCTGCACGCTATCGCACTCGCGCTATAGGTCGCTCATCCCCCGCCGTTACTAGTTTAGTGTTTGTACAGATCACGATATTGATCACGTACAGAACTATACTAGTTCCCCCTTAGTATAGTGCCCTCAAAAATGCAGAGTTAGCAGGATCGGCCCCGTTTGCTGCCAGCAGTAGTGTTTAGCCCCTCCGCTGTTTTTCACAGAAGATTTGTGCCAATTGATTGTGGGCCAAAGCAATGTATACGCACAACAATACATGGCCGCCCACCCAAATTCAGCTCTTGACAAACAATTTGCATGGAAACCTATCACAGTTTCTGAATTTAAAACTCTTTTGGGTCTAACCCTCAACACGAGCATTGCAGAAAAGAATGAATTCTGGTCATGTTGATCCACAGAGTCGATTCATCATATGCCTCTCTTGCTGTTACATATATGCCCAGCATGGACCAGCAATGTACTGGTACGTCACTGGCTTCCACTAGCCTAACGTATAGAATTCAAAATACAAAGCCATCCACAACACTGCCTCTAGCTACATCACCAACCTCATCCGCAGATACCACTCAAATCGCCTGCTGCTCCCAAGACCTCTTGCTCTCTAGCTTCCTCATCACCTCCTCCCACGCTCACCTCCAGGACTTCTCCAGAGCCTCTCCCATCCTCTGGCACTCCCTACCCCAGTGTGTCCGGTCAGCCCCCACCTTGTCTGCCTTTGGTCAATCTTTGAAAACTCACTTATTCAGTGAATCCTACCCCCACCTCCATATAAGGACCATACTTGACCCACCTCCATCAGATCATCCCCCACAGCTATCACCTTTTGTATCACCTCCCCCCTTAGATTGTAAGCTCCATGAGCCGGGTCGATGATGATTATTATTATTATTTGTAGTAGTATGATAGTGATTATTATTATTATGATTATTATTAATATTATTATTTGTAGTATTATGATGGTGATGATTATTATTATTATTATACAGGATTTATATAGCGCCAACAGTTTGCTCAGCGCTTTACAATATATTATTATTATTATTATTTGTAGCATTATGATGGTGGTGATTATTATTATTATTGTTACTATTATTGTAGTAGTAGTATGATTATTATTATTATTTGTAGTAGTATGATGATTATTATTATTATTATTCTTATACAGGATTTATATAGCGCCAACAGTTTGCTCAGCGCTTTACAATATATTATTATTATTATTTGTAGTATTATGATGGTGATTATTATTTTTATTGTAGTAGTATTGTGTTGCCTTCACAGGCTAATTGAATTAAAGTTACTTATATGGGACATGTAGTGTACCACGGCCATCTAGTGGCAAACATGTATGGCAGTTCTCCTCTGGATATGTAAGCTCTCAGACAGGAAGTGACTCTTGATTTAGGAAGCTCGTCAGCCATTTTAGACTTCTATTCACTGGGGATGCAGTGTGCTTGCTTCTCTCCCAAGGGGCTTGAGACATCATCACCTGTAAGTGCCTTTCTTCTGTGTCATCTGTCATTTATGTTACACTAGTTATTCTATGTATACTGATATGCTGTTATTGTATTGTGTTTCAGTTTCACCTATAAAATAAAGTTGGATTCTTTGGTAGACAACACAAGCAGTGGGCTTCTGTTTGCTGGAGATTCTGACAAGGGTTTAGCTGTCCGTTTAGAGCTACACATAGTGTTTTGAGAACGGAACAGTGAAAAGGTGAAGCGCAACAAGCCTGGGGATAGGAGTCACCGCACAAACAGAATGAGTCTAAGATCAGGAAGACAGTATAAGGCTGAAGATCAGCCACCCGGGACACATCAAGGCAGGGAGAGCATGCCAAGTGTCCAGCAAGATGATGCACGCTCACACTCGTCTAGATCAGCAAGGTCCAGTCAGATTTCATCAGCAAGTGCCCTTCGCGCCAAAGCAGAGGCAGCTCGTGTTCAGCTAGAATTCGCTGAGAAAGAGGCCGCCATTATGAAAGAAAGGGCTGAGAAAGAGGCCACCATTATAAAAGAAAAAATAGAACAAGAAGCAAAGTTGCATATTCTTCAGCGGCAGTGTGCAGCCGCCGCCGCTGCAGCAGAGGCCGCAGCTTATGCCGAAATGGAACGGTCTGGAAGTGGGTCTATCCACGAAGGCCCATATGTGCCTGAGAAACCCCTCTCCTCAGTAGAACGCACAAGGAAGTATGTCCAAGAACATTCAAGCAGCAATGCAACAAAACAGTTCCCCAATCCAGAGTCAGCTGAATCTAAACCAAGACCAGCAGAATCCCTTAGCGTACAAAAACAAACCGATGAGGCCAGCAGTACCAGAGCGATTAAAAATGAATCCATACCACAGCAATCCAAACACCAGAGTACACAAGATGTCACTAAATATCTTATCCGAAAAGAAATGGTTAATTCGGGCTTTCTCAAGTTTGATGACTGCCCTGAGAATTACTGGGCATGGAAGTCTTCTTTTCTGTATGCAGTCAAAGACTTAGGCTTATCAGCAGCCGAGATGCTGGACCTGATGATAAAATGGCTTGGGACGGAGTCAGCAGAACATGCAAGAAGGATGCGCAGGGTACATATATTTAACCCTCCAGCAGGACTTGATATGGCCTGGCAAAGGCTAGAGGAAAGATATGGATCACCAGAGGCAATTGAAGGTGCTCTAATGAAAAGACTTGAGTCTTTTCCCAAGCTAAACAGCAAAGACAACTTGAAACTGCAAGAGCTGGGTGATATTCTTTGGGAAGTCCAGTGTGCCAAAGAAGAAGGCTATTTAAGAGGACTTGCACATTTAGATACCGCCAGCGGTACTAAGCCAATAGTGGAGAAACTACCTCACAACCTGCAAGAAAAATGGGTGAGTGTTGGAGCCAAATACAAAGAAGAATATGATGTCCCCTTCCCCCCTTTCTTTGTGTTTTCTAGATTTGTACAGCAGCAAGCAAGGATCCGGTGTGATCCCAGCTTTTCCTTCATCACCAGCAGTCAACTGCCAAAGGCAGAAAAGCCACTTAGATCCTACAATAGGACTTCAGTGATCGCCCACAAGACAACAGTTCCCTCTGAGGACTCAGGCTGTCCAAGCAGCTACAAGGTAAACACCTTTGAAGGTCCTGACAGACTTTGTCCACTTCATAAAAAGCCCCATCCTCTAAACAAGTGCAAAGGGTTCAAAAGTAAACCCATCAAGGAAAGGATAGCCTTTCTTAGACAAAACGGCATCTGCTTCAAGTGTTGTGGATCCACTAAGCATCTAGCAAAAGACTGCAAAATACAAGCGGATTGCTCAGAATGTGGCAGTAACAGACACATCACAGCTTTACATCCTGATACATTGCATCAACCACTAGAGGTCGCTGAAGAGCAGAAAGATGAGGGCAGGGAGCAAAAGGATAATTCAGCTACCCCAGTAATGTCCAAATGCACTGAAATCTGTGGCAACAGTACAAGTCCACGCTCATGTGCCAAGATCTGCCTAGCAACAGTGTACCCCACAGGGAAAAAGGAGAAGGCAGTTAAGATGTATGTAGTTCTGGATAAACAGAGTAACAGATCACTGGCAAGGTCAGACTTTTTCGATGCCTTCAACATTACTTCAAGTGCTATCCCATACACCCTAAAGACATGTGCAGGAATGATAGAAACTTCAGGAAGAAGAGCTACTGACTTTACTATTGAGTCTCTTGACAAGAGAGTCCGTCTCTCACTTCCCAATTTGATAGAGTGTGATATGATACCGGTTGATAAAACAGAGATCCCTTCACCAGAAGTAGCCCGTCATCATCCTCATCTCAATTCAATATCTCACCTTATTCCAGGTATCCAGACAGATGCCTCTATTCTTCTACTTCTTGGGAGAGACATTCTACAAGTACATAAGGTACGCCAACAAATTAATGGGCCCTTTAATGCCCCCTATGCCCAAAGACTTGACCTAGGGTGGGTCATAGTAGGAGAAGTTTGTCTAGGAGCAGTACATCGGCCTGACAGTGTCAATACGTCAAAGACATCTGTGCTACTGAATGGACGCACATCCCTTCTAAGTCCATGCCAAAACAGCTTTGTTGTGAAAGAAACCCTTAACATCCCAAAACCATACTGTGACTTTCCTTCTAGTTACAATAGAGACATTAGTAGTGGCATGGAGTCTGACACTTTAGGGAACTCAGTATTCCAGAGAACAAAAGATGACGACAAACAAGCAATGTCTATAGATGATCGAGCTTTTCTCCATATCATGGATAAAGAGACTTTCCAAGATGAAAACAACAATTGGGTAGCTCCCTTACCCTTTCGCACACCAAGGTGTTACTTACCCAGTAACAGAGAGCAGGCCATGAAGCGCCTGAACACACTACGTAAAACCTTGCAAAGAAAACCTGAAGTGAAAAAAGACTTTACAGAATTCATCAAAAGGATGCTTGATAATAATCATGCTGAAGTAGCACCGTCACTGGATGAAGGTAAAGAACACTGGTATCTGCCAATGTTTGGCGTTTACCATCCACACAAGCCAGACCAAATAAGAGTTGTGTTCGATTCCAGTGCTCAACATGGAGGTGTTTCATTGAATGATGTACTACTGAGTGGCCCAGATCTAAATAACACACTTCTGGGTGTCCTCTTACGCTTCAGGAAAGAGCCTATTGCTTTCACAGGTGATGTGCAACAGATGTTTTATTGTTTCCTAGTGAGAGAGGACCATCGTGACTACCTGCGTTTCCTGTGGTACAAGGATAATGACATAGCTAAAGAGGTGACAGAGTACAGAATGAGAGTACATGTTTTTGGTAACAGCCCGTCTCCTGCTGTTGCCATATACTGCATGCGCAAAGCTGCCCAGAAAGGTGCAGAATGTTATGGTCAAGATGCCAAACACTTTGTGATGAGACATTTCTATGTAGACGATGGACTTGCTTCAGCTAACACACCTGAAGGAGCAGTCGACATTCTCAACAAAGCAAAACAGATGCTGGCGGAGTCTAATCTGCGACTACGTAAGATTGCCTCTAACAGCAAACAAGTCATGGAAGCTTTCACCACAGAAGATAGAGCTAAAGATCTCAAAGACCTGTGCCTGGGAACAGACACCCTTCCTTTACAGAAGAGTTTAGGCCTAAGCTGGGATCTAGATAAAGACTGCTTTGTGTTTCAGGTTTCTTTAGCAGAAAAGCCATTCACAAGAAGAGGGATTCTATCCACTGTGAACAGTCTTTATGATCCTCTCGGGTTTGTAGCACCAGTCACCATAAAAGGTAAGGCCTTAGTTTGTGAACTGTCAAGTGGAGAAAGTGAGTGGGATGCCTTACTTCCACAAGAGAGACTCCATGAGTGGGTACAATGGACAGAGTCTTTACAAGCTTTACAATGTCTTCAAATATCCAGATGTTATGTTCCTGTTTCATTGTCACAGGCCTGCAAGAGAGAACTATACATCTTTTCAGATGCCTCCGTTATAGCAATAGGTGCAGTCGCTTACTTGAAGGTAAGTGATGCAGGAAATGTCTGTCATGTTGGATTCGTAATGGGAAAATCCAAACTGAGCCCTAGGCCGGCACATACAATTCCACGCCTAGAGTTATGTGCAGCTGTACTAGCGGTTGAACTGTATGAGCTAGTGAGAGACGAGATAGACCTGAGCCTAGATGCTGTGAAATTCTTTACAGACAGTAAAACAGTTTTAGGCTATATCTGCAACACTACAAAGAGATTCTTCTTGTATGTCTCCAATCGGGTGAATAGGATCAGACAAACAACCTGTCCAGAGCAGTGGTTCTACGTACCCTCAGAACAAAATCCTGCAGATTATGCTACCAGGCCTACACAGATAGCTTGCCTTCAGAACTCTATATGGTTCTCAGGTCCACCTTTTCTGTGTCAGACAGCTGTAGATAGTCCTGATGACAACAATGTTTATCCTTTAGTGGATCCTGAAGCTGATCCTGAAATTAGGTCAGAAGTAGTAAACTTCAGTACTAAAGCCTTTGACACCAGACTACGGCCGCATTGTTTCGAAAGATTTTCCAACTGGAAGAGACTAAGCAGGGTTATAGCAAAATTAATTCATGTTGCCAAAAGCTTCCAAAAGAAAACTAATGATGATCAACCCGGAAGCTGGGGAGTTTTCCATGAAAGAGTCAGTTTAGAAGAACTTTCACAGGCCAAAACAGTTATAATTTCTTCTGTACAACACGCATGTTTCAGACAAGAATATGACTGTATTGAACAACAAAGGACACTTCCAAAACAAAGCCGTCTTACAAAACTGAGTCCCTTTGTAGATCAAGATGGACTATTGAGAGTAGGTGGCCGTTTATCCTTTGCCACGCTGCCAGATGAGGAGAAGCATCCTGTCATCATTCCTCATGATCACCACATTGCTACATTGATCGTAAGATATTATCACAACCAGATAGTTCACCAAGGGCGCCACATAACAGAAGGTGCAATCAGAGCTGCAGGTTTCTGGATTCTTGGTGGAAAACGTCTAGTGTCTGCAATTATTCACAAATGTGTCGTGTGCTGTAAGCTCAGAGGGAGATTGGAAAGCCAAAAGATGGCAGAGTTGCCAAAAGATAGAGTCAATCCTGAACCTCCCTTCACTAGTGTGGGTGTTGATGTGTTTGGCCCCTGGGCAGTTGTAACACGACGAACTAGAGGAGGCAGTGCTGACAGCAAACGCTGGGCTGTTCATTTCACATGTTTTTCTACAAGAGCAGTGCATATAGAATTGGTTGAGTCCATGTCAGCATCCAGTTTCATTAACGCTCTAAGAAGATTCTTTTCTGTTCGTGGTCCAGCTAAGTTGATTCGCTCTGATAGAGGTACTAATTTTGTAGGAGCATGCAAAGAGCTGCATATATGCTCAAATGATACAGAACTTCTAGACTATCTTCAAGACAAAGGATGCACATGGATCTTTAACACTCCACACTCATCTCACATGGGAGGTGCTTGGGAGAGATTAATAGGTGTAGCTAGACGCATTTTAGATGCAATGTTACTCCAAGCTAAACCTACTCGTTTGACTCATGAGACTTTGAGTACTTTCATGGCAGAAGTTATGGCTATCATTAATGCAAGACCTTTGGTACCACTATCTACAGATCCTGATGATCCTACAGTTCTTACGCCTGCCATGCTCTTGACCCAAAAGGTAGACTCTTTATCGGCCC
This sequence comes from Staurois parvus, assembly GCF_062004578.1. NCBI lineage: Eukaryota > Metazoa > Chordata > Amphibia > Anura > Ranidae > Staurois > Staurois parvus. The sequence goes on from NW_028319144.1 coordinate 165,837, forward strand.
CTTATGGGGACTTTAGTACAACAGAACTTCATGTAAAGCAATGGAAACAAGTCCAATGCCTGGCTGATACGTTTTGGAAGAGATGGAGGAGAGAATACCTGTGTACCTTACAAAGTCGCAAGAAATGGACTGAGACCAGTCCCAACGTCAAAGATGGAAATGTTGTTTTATTGAAAGATTGTCAAGAAAGCAGAAACAACTGGCCTGTAGGAATTGTCACAAATACATTGCCAAGTAAAGATGGTAATGTCAGAAAGGTTGAAGTCAAAGTGACAAAACAAGGGACTGCTAAAGCGTATACTAGACCAGTTTCAGATGTCATTGTTCTCCTTTGAATAGCATTTCTGTTGTGTAGTTGGCACAATACATAGCAGAGAGCTCCTCACTGATAGCGTTCAGGCGAGACATTCACCATTGAGTTAAATTCCATCCTGTGGATTACAATTGGGGTTGGAGATAGTTTGGCCTTGGGCGGCTACTCCAATCCGAAGATGGGTTTATGGACTATACTATTTCTTCATGTGGGCCATAAGCTTGAAGTACCATAACCAAAAGACCCTGATATGTTGTGGACTCATGTTTTAGTTTATGTTACCAATCTAGGCCGGAATGTATTTTCTTATGTGTTTTCCCTGTACAGTAGATATGCATGGGCAGTGATATAATATATTATATCAGGCAGGGAGTGTGTTGCCTTCACAGGCTAATGGAATTATAGTTACTTATATGGGACATGTAGTGTACCACGGCCATCTAGTGGCAAACATATATGGCAGTTCTCCTCTGCATATGTAAGCTCTCAGACAGGAAGTGACTCTTGGTTTAGAAAGCTCGTCAGCCATTTTAGACTTCTATTCACTGGGGATGCAGTGTGCTTGCTTCTCTCCCAAGGGGCTTGAGACATCATCACCTGTAAGTGCCTTTCTTCTGTGTCATCTGTCATTTATGTTACACTAGTTATTCTATGTATACTGATATGCTGTTATTGTATTGTGTTTCAGTTTCACCTATAAAATAAAGTTGGATTCTTTGGTAGACAACACAAGCAGTGGGCTTCTGTTTGCTGGAGATTCTGACAAGGGTTTAGCTGTCCGTTTAGAGCCACACATAGTCAGTGTTTTGAGAACGGAACAAGTATGATGATTATTATTTGTAGTAGTATGATATTATTAACTGCTTGCCGACCAGCCACTGTATAAAAATGACCACAGGGTGGCACCGCTGTGAAAAATCACGTTTTAAAACGTGATTTTGCAAAACAGGTAGGGCGAGGCGCGTGACCGCCCTACCCGCGCCACCGATCGCGGCCGCAGATGTCAATCACCGGGTCCTGGATGGTCATTGCCCGCCGGGTCCCAGCGATTGCCGGCAAACAGTGACACAGAGCACAGCTGCATTGTTTTCAAAGCAGCGCTGCTCCCTGTCAGTTCCCAACGCACTGTTCCTGAGAAAGGAGTTTATCTCTCGGGATTAGTATGTTCTTGTGAAGTACACACCCCCCCAACTTGTAAAACACTCCCCTCACACAGTTAACCCTTTGATTGCCTAAAAAGTAACCCCTTCCTCCCCAGTGCCATTAGTACAGTGTCAGTGGTTTTTTTTGCACTGATCACTGTATTGGTGTCACTGGGTATGTCATTGACCCGCAGACCTGCCATAAGTCGCTGATCGCCGAGATTATTAGTATAAAATAATAAAAAATCCCAGTATACCGCCATTTGTAAATGCTATAACTTTCACGCAAACCAATTAATTTACAAGTATTGGGATTTTTTTTTAGCAAAGACACGGAGCAGAATACATTTTGTTTAATATTTATGACAAAATTTGATTTTTAAATTTTTTTACTGGACATGTTTTATAGCAAAAAGTCCAAAATATGTTTTTTTTCTCAAAATTGTTGTTTTTTTCTATAGCGTGAAAAATAAAAAACGCACAGGCGATTAAATACCACCGAAAGAAAGCTCAATTTGTGGGGAAAAAATATGTAAATTTCATTTTGGTGCAGCGTTGCATGACCGTGCAATTGTCAGTTAAAGTAACGCAGCGTCGTAACACAAACAGCTTATGTAACCGCTTCCTGGCCACCCTATAGCAGAAATACTGCTACAGGGAGGCACAGGTGCGCAAAATCACATATATATACGTGATTGGCGCTCCCGTGGTTTTCACGCCCCTCCCGGATGGCGTCAGATTGCCCATCAGTGCATCAGTCATCACATTTAACCCCTTGATTGACAGGAAGACGCTCATACACAATAAACCTCCATTGCTAGTATAGTGTCTGAACAGATCAATATCTTTATTCAGATCAGCAATATACCAACGTTCACATTAGTATAGCATCCCCAAAAACACAGTGTTAGCGCGATCAGCACCTGCCAACACCTGCGTTTAGCTCCTACGCTTACCCCCCCTTCTCCCCCAGCAAGTGCAGTGTCAGTAGATAACTGTCACTTGATATATTGCACACAAAACTGCAGTGTTGGCAGAATCAGGCCTGATCTCTGTTAGCACTTGCCGGTAAATTTTGATGACTCTCATATGCAGCAGAGTGCCAGTACTAGTGCCGCGCTGCCTTTTGGTGAACTGGCGACACCAGTGGTCTAGTACATCCTGGTCTTTCACATATATCTTAGATTGTAAGCTCCCAGGATCAGGACCCTCCTAACCCTCTTGTATTGAACTGTATTGTTGCTGTATTGTCTCCCTTTATATTGTAAAGTGCTGAGCAAACTGTTGGCGCTATAAATCCTGTATAATAATAATAATAATAATACCAGCACTGCAGAATGACATGGCGACATGGCGAGTCCCATAAGTGTAGTACAAGGTCATGCGGTGGCGAGCACAAGTATTGTTCAGATTTACGAGGGAAAATATAGTCACATGGAGCCCCCCAGATGCCCAGACTACATGGGGAGCAGTGGCAAGATAGTTTGGGACTTGGTGTCATTCTTCTCCATATGGGGTACCACGTATACGTGGACAATTTTTATTCCAGTGTGACACTATTTAGACATTTGTACAATCTTGGAACTGGCTCATGCGGCAAAGTGTGACCTAATGTGTGCCCACCATTAGAAGTGGGTGGATGCAGGGCTGTATATTCCAATGGTGGGCATATCACACACTTTTTCTGGAAGAGATTTCTTCTCTTTTTTTTTTTAAGAAACTGAAAGTAAACATTGTATCTTTTAACTTGGGGAAATAAACTAAAAGAAACTTTCTCTCTTTCAGCTGGAGGGGGAAAGTAATTGCTGAATTTCTGAACTACTGTGTAATAAAAATGGTAATTAGATTTAAAAACTGGCACCTGACAGCTGCGTGAGTTGCCTGCAATTAAACATTTTTTTACATTACAATATTAACCATTTGACGCCCGGCCAATAGCCATTTGGCGGCCTCAAAAATGCACTAGCTTTCTGGGTGGACGCCATTTGGTGTCCTCCCGCACATGCGCAGTTTTCGCGCTTGCAGAGACGCGGAGCGGCGCGATCTGTCAACGGCCGTGTACCTCGGACACGGCCGATGACAGATCTGAGTATCGGCCCCGTTGCTAGTACCATGTGACCTGCTGTGACCAATCACAGCAGGTCACATGACAGTTGTATACAATGGATGGCTTCATTCATGCCATCCATTGTATACTAGTGCCTAGCTGTGAATGGTCACAGCTAATCACATGCACATGTCATGTGATTAGCTGTGGCCAAATCACAGCTAAGCAGAAAAAAAAAAAACAACCAATGAATGAATCGATGTCATTCAGGTAAATGCTTGCTTATAGCAAAGTAATTCTTTGCTATAAGCAAATTGTGTAAAAAAATAAAAGATACTGATCACTTCCCCAAAGTAGTACAATGTTACTATGGTAACATTGTACTACTTTGGTCATAGTAAAATATGAAAAAAAATCTTTAAAAAAAAAAAATTAATAAAAAATTAAAAAAAAAAAAATATATATATATATTTTTTTTATACTGTCACCAGTCAGTGTCCCTGATCACCGCCATGCCAGTTATATGATGACGCTGTACTGCACTGGTGCTAGGATGTAAAAAAAAATAGTGAAAATAATTTTTAAAATTTTTTCATTTTCCGAAAAATTATGACAAAAAAAATACAACTTCAAAAAACTCGCCATTCCTCTACTCTGCAAAAAGGGGTCATTTGGGGGATATCTGTACTGTTCTGACATTTGGGGGATATCTGTACTGTCCTGACATTTGGGGGATATCTGTACTCTCCTGACATTTGGGGGGATATCTGTACTGTCCTGACATTTGGGGGATATCTGTACAGTCCTGACATTTGGGGGATATCTGTACCGTCCTGACATTTGGGGGATATCTGTACTGTCCTGACATTTGGGGGGATATCTGTCCTGTCCTGACATTTGGGGGATATCTGTACTGTCCTGACATTTAGGGGATATCTGTACTGTTCTGACATTTGGGGGATATCTGTACCGTCCTGACATTTGGGGGATATCTGTACTGTCCTGACATTTGGGGGATATCTGTCCTGTCCTGATATTTGGGGGATATCTGTACTGTCCTGACATTTGGGGGATATCTGTACTATTCTGACATTCTTGGACCTCTAGAAATTAGATTGGCTGTCAGTACTTCAGGAATGATCAATATTCAGATCTATACCATCGTTTGTGAACTCTATAACTTTCCTACAGACTAAATAATACATCCTAATTTGGGTTATTTTCACCAAAGACATGTAGCAGAATACATCTCGGCCTAAATTTATGAAGAACAATTATTTATTTGCAAACTTTTATAACAAAGAAAAACGTGTTTTTTGTTTTCAAAATTTTTGGTCTTTTTTTGTTAATTTAGCAAAAATTAAAACCCCAGCGGTGTTTAAATACCACCATAAGAAAGCTCTAGTTGTGTGAAGAAAACGATAAAATTTTAGTTTGGGTACAATGTTGTATGACCGCGCAATTGTCATTCAAAGTGTGAGAGCGCTGAAACCTGAAAAACGGCCTGGACAGGAAGGTGTAAAATTGCACGGTATTGAATTGGTTAACACATGGTTGTCAGGACTAAAATACTGCATGAGTTAATAAAATAACTTGTGTGGTATTTTAGTAGCGTTTACTGTTTTTCTGACCTTCCGAACGGATTAATTGGTTTTCAATGCATTCCTATGGGAAACAGTGTTTTGGTTTACAAATTTTTCGCTATATGAAATGTCCTGCAGAACGAATTAAATTTGTAAACCAAGGTACTGGTACATCACTGGACTTTGAATGGTTATACCAGGATGATGCCTACAGCTGCAGGTATCATCCTGGTATCGTTTTTTTCAGCCAGCGATCGGCTTTCATGTAAAAGCAATCCTAGTGGCTAATTAGCTGCAGAATTGCTTTTACAAGCAGCAGAAGACAATATCCCCCTTCCTCCCACTGCCTTCCACGGCCTTCTCAGGCAGTCCCGTCCCATCGGGGCAACCTGAGAATGCAGCTGGTGTTTCTGCTAGCTGACCATATAGCTGATTGGAGACCAGAATGGTGCCAATCATCTCTATAGTCTAAGAAATCAGAAGCTACGAGCATTTCATCACTGCAGTTTCACAGGATATAAACAGCGCCATTTGTAAATTGGGAAAGCATCTGATCACACCAATCTTGGTTTGATTAGATAATGTAAGGGCAGAGGAGAGACCTAGAGTCTGATAGACCCCAGATTTCTCAAAAAATAATATATGACAATGCCCATTGAAGTTAAAGGGGATATTTGCATTCCCTGTGATAGCATTAAAAGTGATAAAAAAAATAAAAAAAAATAAAAGGACAATGTAAAAATAATAAAAAAAACTAAATAACTTAAAAAAAAAAGTACCCTCGCCCCCCTGAGCAGGCACGCATCTGCGTTCGTGTGCCAGTATGGAAACAGCGGTTGCACCATGCATGTGGGGTATCACCACGAACGTCGGATCAAGGGCAGTAATTCTAAGACTAGACCTCCTCTGTAAATCTAAAATGGTAGCTTGTAAAGGCTTTTAAAACGTTGCCTATGGATATTAAAAATGTATGCAGTTTGTCGCCATTGCACGGGGCATGTGCAGTTTTAAAGCATGTCATGTTTGGTATCTATTTACTCAGCATACCAATATTTGGTGTTTTTGTGCATTAAAAGTAAAAAAAGTGTATTTAAAAAAAAAAAATTATGTTTGAAAAATCGCTGCGCGAGTACTATGTGACATAAAAAATTGCAGCACCCACTATTTTATTCACTAGGGTGTCTGCTTTAAAAAAAATATATAATGTTTGGGGCTTTAAATTAATTTTCTAGCAAAAAATATTGATTTGTTTCATGTAAACAAAAAGTGTCAGTGAATGATGTGTGGCATAAACTTCTAATGCTGGGCATACAACACCCCCACCCCCCAAAACGACCCCTTTTTGGAAAGTAGACACCCCAAACTATTTGTTGAGAGGCATGTTGAATCAATAGAAGAATTTATTTTTTTACCACAAGTTTTTGGAAAATGACAAAAAAAAATATTATTCTTTTTACACAAAATTGTCACTTAAATGATTTATTGCTCACACATGACATGGGTATATGTGGAATTATTCCCCAAAATACATTCTGCTACTTCTCCCGATTATGGGGGTACCACACGTGAGAGACGTTTTGGCAGTCTAGCCAAGTACAGGACCCCAAAATCCAATAAGCACCTTCAGGCTTTTAAAGGGCTTTATTTCCTCATTACACTTCCAGACTACCTATCACAGTTTTGGAGGCCCTGAAATGCCAGGATAGCACCTAACCCCCCCAAATGACCCCTTTTTGGAAAGTAGACAACCCAAGGAATTTGATAAGAAGCATGGTAAGTATTTTGCAGATCTCATTTGTTGCCACTAGAGATGAGCGAATCGAAGTAGCCAAAGTGGAATTCGAGTCGAATATCGGAAAAATTTCGATTAGCGCCGAATCCGAAAAATAGCCTAATTCGGACGCGCGAATCGAAATTTTTCCGAAAATGGCGGCTGACATGTGCGGCGACGGAGCGGGGATGTCTGGGAAGGCGCGCAGACAAGGCGCGCTGACCCATAATGCATTCCTCAACGACATGTGATCGCATCAGCCAATCAGCAGCCAGCCAGCCAGCACTGTGTAATGGTCGAGCTATAAATAGCGGCCATTTTGGAATTCTTCATTTGCCTGCAGTCATTGAACAGAGGCAGACCGCTCTGTATTAGGGACAGGGACAGAGTTAGGGCCACAGAAACGATACTTGGGGACAGAGAAACGTTACTTAGGGACAGAGAACCATTACTCAGGGACACAGAATTGTTAATGAGGGCCACAGAATCGTTACTTAGGGACAAAGAAACGCTAGTTAGGGCCACAGAATTCATACTCAGGGACAGACAGAATTGTTACTGAGTGCCAGAGAATTGTTACTTAGGGCCACAGAAACGTTATTAGGGCCACAGAATTGTTACTCAGGGACAGACAGAATTGTTACTGAGTGCCAGAGAATTGTTACTTAGGGCCACAGAAACTTTAGTTAGGGCCACAGAATTGTTACTCAGGGACAGACACAGAATTGTTACTGAGGGCCACAGAACTGTTACTTAGGGCCACAGAATTGTTACTCGCACAGACACAGAATTGTTACTCGCACAGACACAGAATTGTTACTGAGGGCCACAGAACTGTTACTTAGGGCCACAGAATTGTTACTCGCACAGACACAGAATTGTTACTCAGGGACACAGAATTGTTACTGAGGGCCACAGAGCTGTTACTTAGGGCCACATAATTGTTACTCGCACAGACACAGAATTGTTACTCGCACAGACACAGAATTGTTACTGAGGGCCACAGAACTGTTACTTAGGGCCACAGAATTGTTACTCGCACAGACACAGAATTGTTACACAGGGACACAGAATTGTTACTGAGGGCCACAGAACCGTTACTTAGGGCCACAGAATTGTTACTGAGGGCCACAGAACTGTTACTTAGGGCCACAGAATTGTTACTCGCACAGACACAGAATTGTTACTCGCACAGACACAGAATTGTTACTGAGGGCCACAGAACTGTTACTTAGGGCCACAGAATTGTTACTCGCACAGACACAGAATTGTTACTCGCACAGACACAGAATTGTTACTGAGGGCCACAGAACTGTTACTTAGGGCCACAGAATTTTTACTCGCACAGACACAGAATTGTTACTCAGGGACACAGAATTGTTACTGAGGGCCACAGAACTGTTACTTAGGGCCACAGAATTGTTACTCGCACAGACACAGAATTGTTACTCGCACAGACACAGAATTGTTACTGAGGGCCACAGAACTGTTACTTAGGGCCACAGAATTGTTACTCGCACAGACACAGAATTGTTACACAGGGACACAGAATTGTTACTGAGGGCCACAGAACCGTTACTTAGGGCCACAGAATTGTTACTGAGGGCCACAGAACTGTTACTTAGGGCCACAGAATTGTTACTCGCACAGACACAGAATTGTTACTCGCACAGACACAGAATTGTTACTGAGGGCCACAGAACTGTTACTTAGGGCCACAGAATTGTTACTCGCACAGACACAGAATTGTTACTCGCACAGACACAGAATTGTTACTGAGGGCCACAGAACTGTTACTTAGGGCCACAGAATTGTTACTCGCACAGACACAGAATTGTTACTCGCACAGACACAGAATTATTACTGAGGGCCACAGAACTGTTACTTAGGGCCACAGAATTGTTACTCGCACAGACACAGAATTGTTACACAGGGACACAGAATTGTTACTGAGGGCCACAGAACCGTTACTTAGGGCCACAGAATTGTTACTGAGGGCCACAGAACTGTTACTTAGGGCCACAGAATTGTTACTCGCACAGACACAGAATTGTTACTCGCACAGACACAGAATTGTTACTGAGGGCTACAGAACTGTTATTTTGGGCCACAGAATTGTTACTCGCACAGACACAGAATTGTTACTCGCACAGACACAGAATTGTTACTGAGGGCCACAGAACTGTTACTTAGGGCCACAGAATTGTTACTCGCACAGACACAGAATTGTTACACAGGGACACAGAATTGTTACTGAGGGCCACAGAACCGTTACTTAGGGCCACAGAATTGTTACTGAGGGCCACAGAACTGTTACTTAGGGCCACAGAATTGTTACTCGCACAGACACAGAATTGTTACTCGCACAGACACAGAATTGTTACTGAGGGCCACAGAACTGTTACTTAGGGCCACAGAATTGTTACTCGCACAGACACAGAATTGTTACTCGCACAGACACAGAATTGTTACTGAGGGCCACAGAACTGTTACTTAGGGCCACAGAATTGTTACTCGCACAGACACAGAATTGTTACTCAGGGACACAGAATTGTTACTGAGGGCCACAGAACCGTTACTTAGGGCCACATAAACGTTAATCAGGGACACAGAATTGTTACTGAGGGCCACAGAACCATTACTTGGGGCCACAGAAACTTTAATCAGGGACACAGAATTGTTACTGAGGGCCACAGAACCGTTACTTGGGGCCACAGAAACGTTAATCAGGGACACAGAATTGTTACTGAGGGCCACAGAACTGTTACTTAGGGCCACAGAATTGTTACTCGCACTGACACAGAATTGTTACTCAGGGACACAGAACTGTTACTGAGGGCCACAGAACTGTTACTTAGGGCCACAGAATTGTTACTCGCACAGACACAGAATTGTTACTCGCACAGACACAGAATTGTTACTGAGGGCCACAGAACTGTTACTTAGGGCCACAGAATTGTTACTCGCACAGACACAGAATTATTACTCAGGGACACAGAATTGTTACTGAGGGCCACAGAACCGTTACTTAGGGCCACATAAACGTTAATCAGGGACACAGAATTGTTACTGAGGGCCACAGAACCGTTACTTAGGGCCACATAAACGTTAATCAGGGACACAGAATTGTTACTGAGGGCAACAGAACCGTTACTTAGGGCCACAGAATTGTTACTCAGGGACACAGAATTGTTACTGAGGGCCACAGAACTGTTACTTAGGGCCACAGAATTGTTACTCGGACAGACACAGAATTGTTACTCAGGGACACAGAATTGTTACTCAGGGACACATAATCGTTGAATTAAAGAGTATGTCAGACAACATGCAGAGGAGTGGCAGAGGAGGCAATGTTTTAGGAGCGAGCAGACGTGGCAGCAGAGGAAGGGGTCGAGGCAGCACTATTCGCAGCCAGAGGCCAGTGCTCCCGGTGTCATCCAGCGGTCGTGTCTCCACCGACAACCCTGCCGTCATCGATTGGTTGGCTCGGTCGTCTTCCTCTTCCCAGGTCACCTCTGACACCTACAGCCAACGGTCGGTAGGTACGTCAGACACAACCGTTAGTTGGCATGGCCCGGGAGCAAGCCCACTGAAATCACATGTCCTCTACCTGCCCCTGTCCTTTGCTGTTCCCTCACCAAGCGAAGTATCGCATGCTGTGGGCTCAGCCCCACTGTACAGTGAGGAAGAGCTAACAGAGGGCGGTCAGGAACGGGGGGAGACATCGGCCTTTTCAGCAGCCAGGCGAACAAGTACTGGCGAGGAGAGTGGCTCGGTAGCCGGTCTAGAGACAGGTCTGTCTCCTGACCCAGACGCAGCCGAGGGGGCTAGTAGTGAGGCGGAGACCGTACTTGATGATGAGGAGGTTGATCGCACTTGGCTGCCTCGTCGTCATCAGGCAATTTCTTCCGCATCATCAGGAGAAGAGGGTGCCAGCTTGGCAGCGAGCGAAACAGTCGGTGGGTTGCCCAGGAGGCAGCAGGGTCGCATCAGTGTCAGTGGAGCCAAACGTCCACGGAGTAGAGCACCAGCTCCACTGCAGCCTACCACCACGGCCAGTAGTGGTGCCGGTGCGCACGGAGGAAGTAGCAGTCAGCCAGTGAGGAGTAGCGGGGGCAAAGTTTCCTACTCGGTGGTGTGGCAATTTTTCGTCAAGCCGCCCGAGGAAGTAAACGTAGCCGTATGTCGACTATGTGGCCAGAAATGCAAGCGTGGCCAGGGGGCCCATGTTGGGACTACAGCGTTGCGTCAGCATATGCAGCGTCACCATTCGGTGGCCTGGGAAAACCGTGATAAAGATACGGCGGTTCTGCCTGCCCCAGCCCCCGCTCCATCACCCGCTCCGTTACTTGCTCCGTCACCCGACGTCGTCAATCACCCTCTATCAGCCAGTCAAGGCTCCAACACCTCTGCTGAGGGGAGTTGTCGCTCGTTGGCATCTTCCGCTCGTTCAGATGCTCCTTCTCCTGCTACTCCTCTTCTCGGATTCCGTCAACAGTCTTTCTTGGAATCCGTTTCCAAGAGACAACAGTTTGCGAGCACGCACCCGACGGTGCAAAAGCTGAACGTCCTCCTGTCCAAGTTGCTGGTGCTGCAGTCCCTCCCTTTCCAACTGGTGGACTCAGCACCTTTCCGAGAAATGATGGCTTGTGCCGCGCCGCGGTGGAGAGTGCCAAGCCGTCATTTCTTCGCCATAAAGGCAGTGCCAGCCCTGCATTCACATGTAGAAGAGATGGTGGGCCAGTCTTTGAGCATGTCGGTCTCTGCCAAAGTGCACGGCAGCGCCGACGTGTGGAGCTGTAACTACGGTCAGGGACAGTATATGTCATTTACGGCCCACTGGGTGAACGTGGTGCCGGCACAGCCGCACCAGCAACTTGGACAGGTCACGACGCTTTTGCCTCCACGTTTGCACGTCCTTGGTCCAGCAAACATGTCCGCCTCTACCACCTCTTTTTCCTCCGTGTCCTCAGCCGCCACCCCCGTGCCAAGTCCCATTACCCGACCGGCATATCACATGTGCAGGGCTCAACGGTGTCACGCTGTGCTGCACCTGGTATGCCTTGGCGAACGTAGTCACACAGGGGAGGAACTTCTGAGTGTAATGAACAGAGAAATCGACATATGGCTGTCTCCGCGCAAACTGAAAATCGGAACCATGTTGACCGACAACGGAAAGAACATGGTGTCTGCTCTGCGTCAAGGAAGGTTGTGCCATGCGCCATGCATGGCTCACGTGTTCAATCTGGTTGTCAAGCGGTTCCTAAAATCCACCATCCCACTGCAAGACATCCTTAAAATGTCACGTAAACTGTGCATGCATTTCAGCCATTCCTACACCGCAAAGAACACCCTCATTGAGCTGCAGCGGCAGAACGGAATTCCACAGCATCGCCTGATCTGCGACGTTGCAAGAAGGTGGAATTCAACCCTACACATGTTAGACCGCCTTTACGAGCAGCGAAAGGCCATCACCGATTTCCTGATGTTACAAGCGGATAAAGGTACTCCCCTGTGTAACTTAGATGTCAGCCATTGGCAGCTCATGCGTGACACCTGCCGCTTGCTCAGGCCCTTTGAGGAGGCCACGCTATTCGTGAGTCGGCAGGACTATGGGATGAACGACGTCATTCCTCTGTTGCACATCCTGGAACAAATGCTGTTAACAATGGCTGGTCAGGGTGCGGTAGACGTGGCGCACAGATCTCAACGCCACATGACCCCTGTGGGGCCAGGACAGGAAGAAGAGGAGGAGGTAGAGGAGGACATTTGTGCTCAGGAATTATTGAGTGAAATGGGTGGTTTTTCCACTCAGCGGACAGGAGTGGAGGAGGAGGAGCATCTGGTAGAGGAGGAGGAGGAGGAGACAGAGGACCCAGACGCACCGTGGCAGTATGCTGTGGAGATGGAGGCAGGGAGTCCCTCGCATTCCTTGGCACAAATGGCCCATAGCATGCTCGGTTGCTTGCGTAGCGACAGCCGAATAATAACCATCAGACAGAGGGATGACTTTTGGCTGTCCACCTTGTTGGACCCTCGCTACCGTTCCAAAATGGTGGCCTTTTTCACACCTGCTGAGAGGGAGGCCAAAATTACGTACTATAAAAACCACCTATGTAGTCAGTTGGTCTCTGCCTTTGTGCGCCAACGTCCATCCTCAGACACTGTGGGCCCTGTGCGCTCGCGTTCCGCTGGCATGGCAGCAGGGGAGGGGTGGGGTGGTAGGAGCAGTGGCAGCTCCACCAGCAGCGGCTGCCTCAGTCTGCAGTCGATGATGAGTAGCTTTCTTCACCAGCGCAGTGAGGAAACTACTAACCAGCCGCAGCAGCAGCAGCAGCATCAGGTGGACCTGGAGCAGGAGCTCAAACAACAGGCTTGGGCCTACTTGGACAGCACCCTGCCAACCGAGGTAGACAATCCCCTTGACTACTGGGCAACGAAACTTGACCTTTGGCCCCAACTAGCTGAATTTGCCCTTGAAAGGCTGTCATGCCCGGCCAGTAGCGTGGCATCGGAGCGCGTGTTTAGTGCGGCAGGAGGTATTGTAACTCCGCGGAGGACACGACTGTCCACCCAAAGTGTGGAGAGACTCACGTTTGTGAAAATGAATCAGGCGTGGATTAGTCTGGATTTCAAACCAGCAGTTCCTGACACAACTGACTAAATCCGCCATGAATCATGCCTCAAACATGTGCCACTTTCAGGTCTCCTCACACTGCTGGTGTGTTGAATTTTTTGACATAGGGTGCTGGCAGATAACGGGCCTCCTATAGCTGCTGCCAGGCCCCTAATCTGCCATAGGCCCCTATATACCGCCTCCTCATGCTGCTGCCAGGTCCAGAGTCTCTCATGGGTCCCTGTACGGCCTCCCATTGCTGCTGTCTCCATCGCCACACTCTGCCATGTGCCACTTTCAGGTCTCCTCACACTGCTGGTGTGTTGAATTTTTTGACATAGGGTGCTGGCAGATTACAGGCCTCCTATAGCTGCTGCCAGGCCCCTAATCTGCCATAGGCCCCTATATACCGCCTCCTCATGCTGCTGCCAGGTCCAGAGTCTCTCATGGGTCCCTGTACGGCCTCCCATTGCTGCTGTCTCCATCGCCACACTCTGCCATGTGCCACTTTCAGGTCTCCTCACACTGCTGGTGTGTTGAATTTTTTGACATAGGGTGCTGGCAGATTACGGGCCTCCTATAGCTGCTGCCAGGCCCCTAATCTGCCATAGGCCCCTATATACCGCCTCCTCATGCTGCTGCCAGGTCCAGAGTCTCTCATGGGTCCCTGTACGGCCTCCCATTGCTGCTGTCTCCATCTCCACACTCTGCCATGTGCCACTTTCAGGTCTCCTCACACACTGCTGTTGTGTTGAATTTTTTGACATAGGGTGCTGGCAGATTACGGGCCTCCCATAGCTGCTGCCAGGCCCCTAATCTGCCATGGGCCCCTATATACCGCCTCCTCATGCTGCTGCCAAGTCCAGAGTGTCTCATGGGTCCCTGTACGGCCTCCCATTGCTGCTGTCTCCATCGCCACACTCTGCCATGTGCCACATTCAGGTCTCTTCACACTGCTGGTGTGTTGAATTTTTTGACATAGGGTGCTGGCAGATTACGGGCCTCCTATAGCTGCTGCCAGGCCCCTAATCTGCCATAGGCCCCTATATACCGCCTCCTCATGCTGCTGCCAGGTCCAGAGTCTCTCATGGGTCCCTGTACGGCCTCCCATTGCTGCTGTCTCCATCGCCACACTCTGCCATGTGCCACTTTCAGGTCTCCTCACACTGCTGGTGTGTTGAATTTTTTGACATAGGGTGCTGGCAGATTACGGGCCTCCTATATCTGCTGCCAGGCCCCTAATCTGCCATAGGCCCCTATATACCGCCTCCTCATGCTGCTGCCAGGTCCAGAGTCTCTCATGGGTCCCTGTACGGCCTCCCATTGCTGCTGTCTCCATCGCCACACTCTGCCATGTGCCACTTTCAGGTCTCCTCACACTGCTGGTGTGTTGAATTTTTTGACATGGGGTGCTGGCAGATTACGGGCCTCCTATAGCTGCTGCCAGGCCCCTAATCTGCCATAGGCCCCTATATACCGCCTCCTCATGCTGCTGCCAGGTCCAGAGTCTCTCATGGGTCCCTGTACGGCCTCCCATTGCTGCTGTCTCCATCGCCACACTCTGCCATGTGCCACTTTCAGGTCTCCTCACACTGCTGGTGTGTTGAATTTTTTGACATAGGGTGCTGGCAGATTACGGGCCTCCTATAGCTGCTGCCAGGCCCCTAATCTGCCATAGGCCCCTATATACCGCCTCCTCATGCTGCTGCCAGGTCCAGAGTCTCTCATGGGTCCCTGTACGGCCTCCCATTGCTGCTGTCTCCATCGCCACACTCTGCCATGTGCCACTTTCAGGTCTCCTCACACTGCTGGTGTGTTGAATTTTTTGACATAGGGTGCTGGCAGATTACGGGCCTCCCATTGCTGCTGCCAGGCCCGTAATCTGCCATGGGCCCCTGTACCGCCTCTTCATGCTGCTGCCAGGTCCAGAGTGTCTCATGGGTCCCTGTACGGCCTCCCATTGCTGCTGCCAGGAGGCAGCAGGGTCGCAGCAGTGTCAGTGGAGGCAAACGGCCACGGAGTAGAGCACCAGCTCCACTGCAGCCTACCACCACGGCCAGTAGTGGTGCCGGTGTGCACGGAGGAAGTAGCAGTCAGCCAGTGAGGAGTAGCGGAGGCAAAGTTTCCTACTCTGCGGTGTGGCAATTTTTCGTCAAGCCGCCCGAGGAAGTAAACGTAGCCGTATGTCGACTATGTGGCCAGAAAGTCAAGCGTGGCCAGGGGGCCCATGTTGGGACTACAGCGTTGCGTCAGCATATGCAGCGTCGCCATTCGGTGGCCTGGGAAAAACGTGATAAAGATACGGCGGTTCTGCCTGCCCCAGCCCAGGGTTCCATTTTGTCATAGGGTGCTGGCAGATTACGGGCCTCCCATAGGTGCCGCCAGGCCCCAAATCGGCCATGGGCCCCCGTACCGCCTGGTCACGCTGCTGCTGAGCCCACAGTGTGACCTGGGTTCCTGTACGGCCTCCCATTGCTCCCACTCTGCCATGTGCCACTTTGAGGTCTCCTCACACTCCTGCGGTTGTCCATTTTGTCATAGGTTGCTGGCAGATTACAGGCCTTCCATAGGTGCCACCAGGCCCCAAATCGGCCATGGGCCCCCGTACCGCCTGGTCACGCTGCTGCTG
Organism: Staurois parvus; assembly: GCF_062004578.1. Taxonomy (NCBI): domain Eukaryota; kingdom Metazoa; phylum Chordata; class Amphibia; order Anura; family Ranidae; genus Staurois; species Staurois parvus. The sequence goes on from NW_028319144.1 coordinate 181,938, forward strand.
AGCCCACAGTGTGACCTGGGTCCCTGTACGGCCTCCCATTGCTCCCACTCTGCCATGTGCCACTTTGAGGTCTCCTCACACTCCTGCGGTTGTCCATTTTGTCATAGGTTGCTGGCAGATTACAGGCCTTCCATTGGTGCCCCCAGGCCCCATATCGGCCATGGGCCCCCGTACCGCCTGGTCACGCTGCTGCTGGTCCCACAGTGTGACCTGGGTCCCTGTACGGCCTCCCATTGCTTCCACTCTGCCATGTGCCACTTTGAAATCTCCTCACACTCCTGCGGTTGTCCATTTTGTCATAGGTTGCTGGCAGATTACAGGCCTTCCATTGGTGCCGCCAGGCCCCAAATCGGCCATGGGCCCCCGTACCGCCTGGTCACGCTGCTGCTGGGCCCACAGTGTGACCTGGGTCCCTGTACGGCCTCCCATTGCTGCTGCCAGGAGGCAGCAGGGTCGCAGCTGTGTCAGTGGAGGCAAACGGCCACGGAGTAGAGCACCAGCTCCACTGCAGCCTACCACCACAGCCAGTAGTGGTGCCGGTGTGCACGGAGGAAGTAGCAGTCAGCCAGTGAGGAGTAGCGGGTGCAAAGTTTCCTACTCGGCGGTGTGGCAAGTTTTCGTCAAGCTGCCCGAGGAAGTAAACGTAGCCTAATGTCGACTATGTGGCCAGAAAGTCAAGCGTGGCCAGGGGGCCCATGTTGGGACTACAGCGTTGCGTCAGCATATGCAGCGTCGCCATTCGGTGGCCTGGGAAAAACGTGATAAAGATACGGCGGTTCTGCCTGCCCCAGCCCAGGGTTCCATTTTGTCATAGGGTGCTGGCAGATTACGGGCCTCCCATAGGTGCCGCCAGGCCCCAAATCGGCCATGGGCCCCCGTACCGCCTGGTCACGCTGCTGCTGGGCCCACAGTGTGACCTGGGTCCCTGTACGGCCTCCCATTGCTTCCACTCTGCCATGTGCCACTTTGAAATCTCCTCACACTCCTGCGGTTGTCCATTTTGTCATAGGTTGCTGGCAGATTACAGGCCTTCCATTGGTGCCGCCAGGCCCCATATCGGCCATGGGCCCCCGTACCGCCTGGTCACGCTGCTGCTGAGCCCACAGTGTGACCTGGGTCCCTGTACGGCCTCCCATTGCTCCCACTCTGCCATGTGCCACTTTGAGGTCTCCTCACACTCCTGCGGTTTTCCATTTTGTGATAGGTTGCTGGCAGATTAGCGGCCTTCCATAGGTGCCGCCAGGCCCCATATCGGCCATGGGCCCCCGTACCGCCTGGTCACGCTGCTGCTGGTCCCACAGTGTGACCTGGGTCCCTGTACGGCCTCCCATTGCTTCCACTCTGCCATGTGCCACTTTGAGGTCTCCTCACACTCCTGCGGTTTTCCATTTTGTCATAGGTTGCTGGCAGATTAGCGGCCTTCCATAGGTGCCGCCAGGCCCCATATCGGCCATGGGCCCCCGTACCGCCTGGTCACGCTGCTGCTGGTCCCACAGTGTGACCTGGGTCCCTGTACGGCCTCCCATTGCTTCCACTCTGCCATGTGCCACTTTGAGGTCTCCTCACACTCCTGCGGTTTTCCATTTTGTCATAGGTTGCTGGCAGATTAGCGGCCTTCCATAGGTGCCGCCAGGCCCCATATCGGCCATGGGCCCCCGTACCGCCTGGTCACGCTGCTGCTGGTCCCACAGTGTGACCTGGGTCCCTGTACGGCCTCCCATTGCTTCCACTCTGCCATGTGCCACTTTGAGGTCTCCTCACACTCCTGCGGTTTTCCATTTTGTCATAGGTTGCTGGCAGATTAGCGGCCTTCCATAGGTGCCGCCAGGCCCCATATCGGCCATGGGCCCCCGTACCGCCTGGTCACACTGCTGCTGGTCCCACAGTGTGACCTGGGTCCCTGTACGGCCTCCCATTGCTTCCACTCTGCCATGTGCCACTTTGAGGTCTCCTCACACTCCTGCGGTTTTCCATTGTGTCATAGGTTGCTGGCAGATTAGCGGCCTTCCATAGGTGCCGCCAGGCCCCATATCAGCCATGGGCCCCCGTACCGCCTGGTCACGCTGCTGCTGGTCCCACAGTGTGACCTGGGTCCCTGTACGGCCTCCCATTGCTCCCACTCTGCCATGTGCCACTTTCAGGTCTCCTCACACTCCTGCTGGTTTCCATTTTGTCATAGGTTGCTGTATGGCCTCCCATTGCTGCTGGCTCCACCGCCACACTGTGGCTCCAAACACTGGTTTTGGCCCCGTGACTGCCCAAATGAGTGAAGTGTGTGGTGATTCTAAGATCGACGGCACTCATCTGCATGTCATACTGACTGACAGTATTATTTCTCTTCCCCAGCAGACTCCAAGGGCATTTAAATTAAAGGTACAGTGTTCTGCACTAATATTAAGTCTCTCTGAAGCCTAGAAACACCCTTTTTTAAGTTAAATTCACAGCGAATTTATTCGACTCGAATCGAATATTGTCCACGAATTCGCCGAATCAGTCGAATCGAATTTATCATTTCTTCGCTCATCTCTAGTTGCCACAAGTGTTTGGAAAATGAAGAAAAAAAACATATTTTTTCTATTCTTTTTTTATATTTCAAAACCTTGTGAGAAACAATGAGATCTGCAAAATACTCACCATGGTTCTTTTTAAATTACATGGGGTGTCTACTTTCTAGAAAGGGGTCATTTGGGGGGGTTTGGTGCTATCCTGGCATTTCAGGGCCTTCGAAACTGTGATAGGTAGTGAAGAAGTGTAATGAGGAAGTTATGCACCTTCAGGCTCCTGTATGTGGCTAGGCTCCCAGATTTTGGGGTGTAATTCCACATATAACCATGGCTTGTGCGAGAAATAAATCATTTAAATGATAACTTTGTGTAAAAAAAAAAATGTTTTTGTCATTTTCCAGAAACTTGTGGAAAAAAATAAATCTTCCATGGACTCAATATGCCTCTCAGCAGATAGCTGAGGCTGTCTACTTTCCGAAAAAGGTCATTTGAGGGTGTTTGTATTATCCTGGTATTTTAGCACCTCAAGAAATGTGATGAGCAGTCAGAAAGTAAATGCTGAGTAAATTCCATTATCTATACCACAGTTTGTAGACGCTATAACTTTCACACAAAGCAATAAATATACGCTTACTGGGATTTTTTTTAACCAAAAACATGTAGCAGAATACATTTTGGCCTAAATTTATGATGAAATTTTTGTTTTTTGGGATATTTTTTATGACCGAAATGAAAAAATATTGTTATTTTAAAAAAAATGTTTTTTCTTCAAAACGTTTTCTGTTTATAGCGCCAAAAATAAAAAGCGTACAGGTGATCAAATACCACCAAAAGAAAGCTCTATTTGTGTGAAAAAAGGACATACATTTCATTTATGTACCGTATTGCATGACCGCGCAATTGTCCGTTAAACTAGCATAGTGCTGTACAGCAAAAAAAAATGGCGTAAATTGCAGTATCTATACCAAAGTTTATAGACGCTATAACTTTCACACAAAGTGATCAATATACACTTATTGGGATTTTTTTACCAAAAACATGGAGCAGAACACATTTTGGCCTAAATTTATAACTAACTTTGAGTTTACTATATATTTTTTATAGCTGAAAGTAAAAAATAGTGCTTTTCTTCAAAATTTTCAGCTTTTTTTGTTTATAGCATGAAAAATAAAAAGCGCATAGGTGATCAAATACCACCTAAAGAAAGCTCTATTTGTGTGAAAAAAGGACGTAAATTTTGTTTGGGTGCAGCATTGCATGACCAAGAGGCAAGAGGCGTGGTCAGGAAGGGGGGTAAATCCTCAGGAGGGCGAGGGGTTAATAAGAGAAGAAAATTTTCTGAAAATTGATACTGTTGCTGTATATTGTGACATGTCAGGAATTTAATCCTGCAGACTCGTATGTCCGTCTAATTATCTAATCATAATTATATATCAGACCAGCCTTTCTCAACCAGGGTGCCCAGGCATGCTGGGGTGCCTTGAGGTTTCTTCAGGGGTGCCTTGGCAAAATGTCTAAAAATTGCCCAAAACTTGTATACAAGCCAGCAGGTGGAACAAGCCCACCTTTTAGTTACACAAAGTCACAGGTTTTCATTGTGCACCGTAATGACCTAATGGCCCCCAGCGTCCTGACAACAAATGACATCATCAGTTGATAAGGAGGATGTCAGCTGCCTGCACAGCATCCTAGTTTGCCCCTCCCCTGCCCCTCTCCATCATTGCTGGGGTCACATTAGCTCAGTGATGGAGAAAAACTGAGGGAGAATAGAAACATTGGAATACTAGTCAGTACCAGTGTGCAAAAGTGTATTTGCTTTGGAAGAATACATCACCTCTAATGTTGGGTGTCCTACATGTGTGGGTGTTGCTGGTTATATAAAACTATTAGAATAGTTTTTCACATTTTAGAATGGGGTGCCCTTTTAAAATTATGGACAGTCTTGAGGCACCCTTCAGAATTATGGACAGTCTTGAGGCACCCTTTAAAATTATGGACAGTCCCGAGGCACCCTTCAAAATTATGGACAGTCCCGAGGCACCCTTTAAAATTATGGACAGTCCCGAGGCACCCATCAAATTTATGGACAGTCCCGAGGCACCCTTTAAAATTATGGACAGTCCCGAGGCACCCTTCAAAATTATGGACAGTCCCGAGGCACCCTTCAAAATTATGGACAGTCTTGAGGCACCCTTTAAAATTATGGACAGTCTTGAGGCACACTTTAAAATTATGGACAGTCCCGAGGCACCCTTCAAAATTATGAACAGTCTTGAGGCACCCTTTAAAATTATGGACAGTCTCGAGGTACCCTTCAAAATTATGCACAGTCCCGAGGCACCCTTCAAAATTATGGACAGTCTTGAGGCACCCTTTAAAATTATGGACAGTCCCGAGGCACCCTTCAAAATTATGCAGTCCCGAGGCACCCTTCAAAATTATGGACAGTCTTGAGACACCCTTTAAAATTATGGACAGTCCCGAGGCACCCTTCAAAATTACGGACAGTCTTGAGGCACCCTTTAAAATTATGGACAATCCCGAGGCACCCTTCAAAATTAGGGACAGTCCCGAGGCACCCTTTAAAATTATGGACAGTCCCGAGGCACCCCTTAAAACTATGGACAGTCTTGAGACACCCTTTAAAATTATGAACAGTCCCGAGGCACCCTTCAAAATTTTGGACAGTTCCGATGCACCCTTTAAAATTATGGACAGTCTTGAGGCACCCTTTAAAATTATGGACAGTCCCGAGGCACCCTTCAAAATTATGGACAGTCTTGAGGCACCCTTTAAAATTATGGACAGTCTCGAGGTACCCTTCAAAATTATGCACAGTCCCGAGGCACCCTTCAAAATTATGGACAGTCTTGAGACACCCTTTAAAATTATGGACAGTCCCGAGGCACCCTTCAAAATTACGGACAGTCTTGAGGCACCCTTCAAAATTATGGACAGTCCCGAGGCCCCCTTTAAAATTATGGACAGTCCCGAGGCACCCCTTAAAACTATGGACAGTCTTGAGACACCCTTTAAAATTATGGACAGTCTTGAGGCACCCTTTAAAATTATGGACAGTCTCGAGGTACCCTTCAAAATTATGCACAGTCCCGAGGCATCCTTCACAATTATGGACAGTCTTGAGGCACCCTTTAAATTTCTGGACAGTCTTGAGGCACCCTTCAAAATTATGGACAGTCTCGAGGTACCCTTCAAAATTATGCACAGTCCCGAGGTACCCTTCAAAATTATGGACAGTCCCGAGGCATCCTTCACAATTATGGACAGTCTTGAGGCACCCTTTAAATTTCTGGACAGTTTTGAGGCATCCCATTCTAAAATGGGGTGCCTCAAGACTGTCCATAATTTTAAAAGGTGCCTCGGGACTGTCCATAAATGTAAAGGGTGCCTTAATTGAAAAAAAAGGTTGATAAACATTGTATCAGACAACAAAAAAGACAAATGAAAAGTTGTACAAATATGTGTTTATTTATTACAAAAACTTCCAAAAAGTGCTCATATATTTACATATTTACAAATAAACAAAACAATGTAATTATAAAATATACATCATACACCTATACAGTGTGTCTGGGGACCTCTGTGAACCTTAATAAAGGATGATCCATGCACCAAAAATGGTCCCCCCAATGGCCCATAGACAGAAGATCTCTAAATTAGAACGGGAAAATGGGGAAAAAGCTGGCTATATGCTAGTAGAATTTTGGTAAATTTTTTAGGAACATTTTTCTTTTCTTTTTTTATAACTGTTATTGGGATCAAATTGTCGTTCGTTGTCAACCGCGGTGAAAAGAAAATTCGGAAGAGCCGGAAGGAAATATTTTCTCGAACAAACAAATTTCTAAGGGCTTGTTCACACTTATGTTGGCCTCTGAAGAGCTATCTGCATTAAGAGGGCACTCGATAGGTGATCAGGAGGCTCTAAATTAGAATGGGAAAATGGGGAAAAAGTTGGCTATATGCTAGTAGAATTTTGGTAAATTTAAAAAAAAAATGTTTCTAACTGTTATTGGGATCAAATTGTCATTCGTTTTCAACGTATCAACACTTGATAGGTGGTCAGGAGGCGTTGTATCGCATTGTAATACTTCCTCACCACGTGCTTTAACCCCTTGAACCCCAACGCCAGTGTGCCGCAGTTGCAGGGGTGCTTATAGATGGGCCCCATTCACTTTAATGGGTTGTGTTTGGAGGGCACTACACTGCAATAGAGGATATAACATATCCAGTACACCCCTTGTTGCTGCCTAAAAGGTGTAACGATTGGGGGTGGGGTTGGGGTCTTTAAGAGTACGTCTCAGCCATGGGGTTTCACCACCCCCCAAACTGCTACAGTGAACAGCGTATATAATTTTTCTTTGGGAATGTCTATTCATTCCAAAATCGAAAGGTAAATGCAAATGATAAAAAGGCACTTTTGGGCGCCATTCATCAAGTCATCAAATGTACTGAGAATTTTCATACAAATGTTCATTCAGAAATCTGCTAGTGTATGGCCAGCTTAAGGTCCTCTGAAGGTTTGTGTAAGGGTTGACTTAAATCCAAACAGCAGCTCTGTACTGCATCCAAAAAGACTTAAATGTTTCTAAGAAGGGAATGAACGGCAAGAAAAAGAAGGAATTGGTAAAATTTAACGAAGGTGGCTGAACAAGCTAACATACTAAAGATTGAAACTCTTAGAATCAGCGACTCTTAAACATCGCCATAGACATTAGCCGGCCCTTATGAGGCCAAATAAATCCCCGTCCTAAAAAGATTCAACAACTGCCAGACCAAAAGAAGTTTTTTTTTCAGATCATGATCTCCTTTAGATCCACCAACAACAACATAGTTCCAGGGCCTGCCTTGCTGGATGAAATATGAATGGTTTAGGTGGACCTTCACAATTTTGGTAAATTTTTGGTAGAGGAAGCTGTACAGTATATATACATTCTGATTGTGACCTGTGTGTAGCCAGCCATAGCTAATACCTCCTGGCTAGGTTTTTTGAAGGATGGCATCTACCAATCTGGTATTAGTGAAATTACAAAAAACAGGATCTCAACTTCCATAGATGACATCTTGACTTTTTTCAATGTTAATTTTTATGCATTTTATCTCTTGCCAACCGCATAACAAATGCACGCAAGATCGAAGAACCTGACCACCGAACCACACATATGTGTCCATGAGGTCACCAAATGTCCAAATGTCCGAATGAGCTCTCACAGACAGTTCTCAGTCAAGGCTTCTGATTGGAGCCAGCAGGATGTGCCGATGAGCCAATTACATGATACATCTCTGGGACATTACACCCAACTTAAAGGGCCATCCAGAGGCATCGTTGAGCGATGGATATCAAAATATATCTTTCAACCGATCAACAGTTTTCAGATATGCGCTTGATGGTAGATCTCAAAACAAAGCCAGGTGAAGACTGGTCCACCAACAGTGAGATAGATCCTAAAACTTGAACAGTTAGGTTCTCTTGAGTTTCAAAAGGTTGCCAAGTTTTAATTTGGCATACCAAGGCAAACAGGATTGGAGAATAAATGCTATTCGGGGGTGGTCAAAACCATACTCTGACCTAGCAGACAATTTGCAGGCACAAACACTGCCACTTGAGGATGAGGCTCACATCATGAACCCTGTGTAAGCTCCACCACCATCTGACGCAGAACTTGCAAAGGGTTTGACCCCTGGAAGGACTAGAGAGCCAAGATGGACAGGAAAGTTTATGTGGGTCAGAGTGTGCTTCAAGGGGCCAATCACATCAAATACGCTGTCATGCTTTGATCATGTGAATGCATTTCAGAGTACATGCATTTATATGTGCTAAACACACCAATGGGAATATGAATGGACCCGAAAAGACTCATTTAGTTGGGTAAAGGTCATCTAGCACCCAGGGAAAATATATCAATCAGTGCCCCACCAAAATGTATGTGCATTGTGTATCAGCAAATATCCCCCCCCTAAAAAAAAAAATTTAAATATATTTTTAAAATATCCTTCCCAAATATATTGACATATATTTGAAATGATACAATTTTATCCATATTCAATATATTTCAAAATATATTTCATATATATATATATATTTCAAGATATATATATATATCATGTTGAAATGTGTTTTTATTACAAAATATGTGAAAATGTTTTTTAAAAATACATTTTCCAATATACTGTATGTCTGTAAATATACAAATCTACATTTTTGGAATGCATTTTACAAATATATGTAAAAAATATATGTTAAATTGACTTTTTTATATGTTAAGAAAAAAATTTGGAAGGATATATTTTAAAAATATATATTTCCATATGGGTTGTAGCTGCTGACGTTCATTTTTTTTTTGTAAGAAAACTGATTAAGGAACAAATAACAGGATTCAATGATTATCTTTCATATTTGCCTGGAGTTCAGCTTTAAAATCCAAGCAGAGAAATATGGAGATTGCCGTTGCCGGGCTCCTATGTGAATGCTAGCGGCCCGGCTCTTACTGGCTTCAAGTCGCACACCCGGAACGAGAATGCAGAACGTTTTCTGAGTCAGCGACCTCAACATTTTTTAAAGCCGAAATAACAGCATGACAGCCGGGCTTTTCCCCATCTCGGATGGAGAGCTCAGCATTAGTAGCCTTCAGTCTTCCTTTCATGGATGGTTTCCTTGAAGGTATTTCGGGTGGTCGGTGCTCTATATTGGCTCGTGAGAAAAGTACTCAAAGTGCAGTGAATATTGACAAAGTATAAAAATCACCAAACCAATGTTTACCCCCCAGTGTGACTACAGTAAAACTACACCTGATTGGTTACTTTGGGCTGTTGCACCCTGCATCTGGTCATTTGCCATTTTAAACAGGTCCCGTTGGGTTATGCCAACCCCCCCAGACCAGGCATTCCGACTTGACAAGTGTCCTTTCCTGCAGAATAATCCGGGGCTCTTCAGACTTGGTTTTGGGGCCCTTGAAGTGGTTCTGATGGGGTGCCCCTCGTGTCCCCCGCTTGATGGTCTTCTGTGAAGACAAAAATACAACAAACTCAACTGACTTGTTGGAAAATGAGGCTCATTGGTTCAGCTTCATAAATGTGGACAAAAAGTAACCATCAAGATCCACTTCCAGTCCGTACACTTTCCCCCCCTTCCTGTCCGGACACTATCCCCCCCCTTCCAGTCCGGACACTATCCCCCCCCCTTCCAGTCCGGACACTTTCATCCCCATCCAGTCCGGACACTTTCACCCCCTTCCAGTCCGGACACTTTCATCCCCATCCAGTCCGGACACTTTCATGCCCTTCCAGTCCAGGACAATTTTCAGCTTTCAGCGCGGTCACACTTTGAATGACAATTGCGCGGTCATGCAACAATAAACCCGTATGAATTTTTTAGCATTTTTTTGAGACAGATAAAACTTTATTTTGGTGGTATTTATTCACCGCTGGGATTTATATATTTTTTTGTTTGCTATATAAATGAAAGTCCAAAAATTTTGAAAAAAAGTGTTTTTCTTATAAAATTTTACAAATAAATAATTTTCTTCATAAATCTTGGCCAAAATGTATTCAGTTATCTTTTTAGTGAAAAAAAAAATAACCCAAATTAGTTTATAACCAAAAATTATAATTTTTCAATATTTTTTTACATTTTTATTTTTATATTATCATTTATGTTTTTTTTATATACTGTCACCCTAGTGACACTGTACTACTTGTGGGGGGTGATGAAATTTTTTTTTTTTTTTACACTGATTGCTTTTACACCCATAAAGGCTGTAAAAGCAATCATTTCTACTCTCTGGCTGCATTCTTGCAGCCATTGAGAAATACTGTGAGAGCTGTGATTGGTCACAGCTTGTCGCATGGTACAAGGCTGTTGTGAATAGCCTTGTTCCATGTGATCTCTGTGATCGTTCACAGATTTTGCACGTAGTAAGCAATGATGTCAGAAGTGAAATCTTGCTTACTACTATTGATGTGATCACTGATTGGCCAATCACTGATCACATGATTGGGACCTCGCACAGAGGTCCCGTACAGCGATCGGTGGTCCACTGCGTCCAGATGACACAGCGGGCCCTGGATTGCGGTGCTGCGTGCTCCTAGAGAGCGCACACAAGCGGGAAGCGGGAGGATGTTTATATACGGTCACCCACTCCTGCACTGGGGTTTTGTCAGCAGGTCCCGACCATTGATTCTCTGCTGGGACCTGCTGATCGGCTGTGTCCAATCACAGCCCAGATGTCTGTTTTGACAAACAACACAGGGCACTGTTCGGAAGGAACAAGCTGATTGTTTCTTCTCCCTGCAAAGCAAGGACCAGTTTTAAACCTTCCTTTTTCTCCAAATTAATAATAACAAAAATTTGGCATTGCATACCATTTAAATCTGCTTTCATTAAATCTTACTCACCCATGAGACCTACTTCTGAGAAGGTGCGCTCTAAAAAAAAAATTAAATGTAATTGTAAGCGCTAAATACATTTATATTTTTAAAATTGAGTTTAATATCTAAACAAATTAAATTTTATTTAATAATCAGACAATTATTAATAGATGCAATAAAATAAATATAACTATTGTACTTTATATTGATTTTTAAAATGTTTCCGTTTGTAATTATTGAGATTTTTGATGATACAAAAGTTGTAAAACAAGGGCAAAATAATAATAGAAACAATGATGATGATAATGAAAATAACAATAATAATAATTTATAGTTTTATTGCCAATTGTAATTATTGTAATTTATATAGACTTTTTCCTTTAAAAAAAAATCAATTTATTGTTATTCAGATTTTTGATCATACAAAAGTTGTAAACCAAGGACAAAATAATAATAATAATAGCAATAATGATGATGATAATGAAAATAACAATAATAATAATTTATTGTTATTTCTAAGTGAAATTTTTGTAATTTATATAGATTTTTTACAATAAAAAAAAAATTCAGTGTATTTTTATTCAGATTTTGGATCATACAAAAGTTGTAAAACAAGGACAAAATAATAATAATAGCCATAACAATGATGATAATGAAAATAACAATTGTTACTGTTATTTCCAATTGCCATTCGTAATTATTGTAATATAGATTTTTTTATATGTAAAAAAAAATCTGTTTATTTTATTTATTATTCATTTTTATATTGAGATTTTTGAAGATACTAAAGTTGTAAAACAAGGAAATAATATTAATAGCAACAATGATGATAATGACAATAATAATAATTTACAGTTAAATTCTAATTGCCAATTGTAATTATTGTCACTTAAAAATAATAATATTAAAAATAGTAACGATGATGATGCTAATGAAAATAATAATAATAATAGTTTATTGTTATTTCTAATTGCCAATTGTAAAACAATATTACATTTATTTTTATTCAGATTTTTGATCATACAAAAGTTGTAAAACTGGGACAAAATAAAAATAATAATAATAGCAACAATGATGATGATAATGAAAATAACAACAATAATAATTTATTATCTCTAATTGCCAATATGTTTTATTGCTAATTTTAGGCGTATCTAAAGCTAAACTTTTTTTAAGCTTTGGACAAAGTGGTGTGGGGGGGTAGTACCCCTGTCATGTTTTTGTTGTTGTCTGTGTCCTCACTGGGAAGAGCTCCCCATTCTAATTATACTAGTGACCATTGTCTTTGGTACAGAAAATGAAGAAAAATCCAAAATTTGCAGTTGTCACTAAAACAGAAAATTATTTTAATTACTGAAAAAAATGATATTGTTTATTGTCCTTCATCACATAATATTCAGAATAAATGTATTATAATTTATTGCACAGAGATATAATTAGCATAGTGTGGCACATTGGGGGTTGATTTCCTAAAGGCAAATAGCTTGTTGCAGGGGAAGTTGCACGCTCCAAGGAAATTTTCCCCAGAACTTAGTTAACGAGGGGAAGCCCTTCTGACTTCCATCATCCAATCAGATGGAAGAAAAAAACTATTTTTCTTTTCTTTCCCTTGCACAAATTTGTTTGCCAAGCTCCATTCACTGAGCTCTAGAGAAAAAATTCCCTTGCAAAGTGCAACTTTCCTTGGCAAAGAGAACAACCTATTTGCCTCCGTTGTGTTTTTATTGGATATCTGGATGGATTTGTCCATTGGGGTGCCAACAACGAGGATATTTCTGAATGGAAGTTTTTCCCTGGACATTTCTTCTATAGATTCCTATTTATTGATCGATTTGATTTTGCTCAGACTTGCACTTTAACCTCATTGTGGAAAAAATGGTATATTACCTCTGCTTTCCCGAATGGAGGACGTTCGGCGACGACACAAGTTGTACAGAACAACACTAATCGCAAGCCACGGCACACATAGAAGTGGAATGAAAAATTTTCTGTTATCCGTGCCAATCGGTTTCTCACTTCCTGTCAGAATAAGAAAGATAAATCACTTAAATGGTTCTTTTCAGGGAACGTAGAGCTCACGATTTTACCGATCAAATTGATTAGAATGCAAAGTATTAAAGTGACAATAAAAGATACTCAAAAATAATCCATGCACATCCTCTACTGTATCCCATATGGAAGAAAAATATATTTTGAAATACTACAATTTTGGCCATATTCAATATATTTCAAAGATATATTTCAATACAAAATATACATATATATACACTGTATTTTGAAATGAGTTTTTATTACAGAATATCAGAAAAATATTTTTAAAAATACATTTCAAATATACTGTATGTCTTTAAAAATACAAATCTATATTTTTGGAATGCATTTACAAATATATGTAAAAGTATATGTTGAAATGACTTTTTTATATGTTAAAAATAAACCTGAAGAATATATTTTAAAAAATACATAGTTTTAAAAATATTTTTCATATATTTTGTAATGTATAAAAAATGCATTTCAACATGCAGTATATATATATTTATTGAAATATATTGAATACGGCCAAAATTGTAGCATTTCAAATATATGTCAATATATTTGGGAAGAGTATTTTTAAAATATATTTCAAATATATTTTTCTTCCATGTGGGATATAAAGGCCTTGTAATCTATGTTTGATTAAATTCTTTCTTACTGTGTTTTTCTGCTTCTTTGTAATGTCCTTTGTGAGCAACTATACCTCTCCTTTTCCTTCTCACTTTCTTTTGAAGGAGCAGTGCACGTTAGTTGTAGTCATGTGCTCTATGCACACTACAAATCCCATAGTCCATAGTTCATAATCCATTGACCTGAGTCTACAATCCATTGTCCTTGGTCTAAAGTCCATTGTCCATAGTCCATCATCATTAGTCTAAAGCCCTCCTTCTTAGTCTATAGTCCATTGTCCTTGTATTTTTCAGGCCATCATCATTGAAAGGATTAAATGGAATATAACCGAATCCATTTTGTATACACTAATACAAGATGCTAGTTTAACATATATATGAAATTTGTACACACTAAACAAAACTGTCTATGTCAGCTTCATGTAGAAATGAGTGTTTTTGCAAACCTTACAAAAAAGCAGATAAGGTTTACTCTCACTTCTGAAAAGTTTTAACCACAATTTGGGTGTTAGGTCAGATTACAGCCATGGTCTGGGCGTTGGGTCAGATTATAGCCATGGTCTGGGCTTTAGAGGAGATATGGTGTGATAGATAAAGCAGAAGAGTGAAAATGCAAACCTCATAGAAATAATTGTTGAGTTAAGGTAAAAAAATGTACATGTATCTGATTGGATGGTCTGAAGGTGTGTTTGCCTAAAAACTACAGTATAATAACCCTGATGTTATGCCAATAAAACTGAAGTGTTTGCAATCGCAACTGAGGTGACTTGAGTGCATTTACTTTCCGAGATCTCATAGCTGTGTCCAGGTGTGACCGTTGGTATCTTGAGGGGGCCCCCAAGGAAAAGGAAAAAGACCACCTACCTACTTTCAATCATTAGTCTATAGCAGGGGCGGACTGACAACTCATGGGGCCTCCGGCAATAGGGGATCATGGGGCCCCTGTGTCCTTGCCCAAATTCAAAAAAGCCTATGAAAAAGGTACCAGGGGCATCTCAGGGGGGCCCCTACTGACCCTGGGATCTCGGGCAGTGCCCGAGTTTCCAAATGGTCAGTCCGCCCCTGGTCTATAGCCCATTCTCCGGAATCCAAAATCCATTGTTCATAGTCCATTGTCAATAGTCCATTGTCCTTAGTCCATTGTCTTTAGTCCATAGTCCATTAACCTTAGTCTATAGTCCATCCTCATTAAGTCTGCCTTAGATGGTTCCTGCTGAACCGGCTGAGATTTTTTGAGTTGCTGCAATGAAATTTCAGCAAAATGGACTAGCCTGCTGCATCATTTTTTCACTTGGGGTGTCTTTGAATTCAGTCCTCTGTAGGTCAATCATTTTCATTTCCATCAAACGATGGGGCGTCCTTATGTTCCTCACACATCACCCCATCCATGTAAGTATAGAGATCCAGCTGGAGATGTTTCCCCATTGAGATCTGATGGGTTTTCAAAGTGTTCCTTTAATTTTTTTGAGCAGGGTATATAGTCCATTGTCCTTAGTCTATAGTCCATTGTCCTTAATATATAGTCCATTGTCCTTAGTCTATAGTCCATCCTCCTTAGTCCATAGTCCATTGTCCTTAGTCTATAGTCCATCCTCCTTAGTCTATAGTCCATTATCCATAGTCTATAGTCAATTGTCCATAGTCCATTGTCCTTAGTTGATTGTCCTTAGTCCATAGTCCATTGTCCTTAGTCTATAATCCATTGTCCTTAGTCTATAGTCCATTGTCCTTACTCTATAGTCCATTGTCCTTAATCTATAGTCCATTGTCCTTAATCTATAGTCCATTGTCCTTAGTCCATAGTCCATTGTCCTTAGTCTATAGTCCATTGTCCTTAGTTGATAAATCCATTGTCCTTAGTCTATAGTCCATTTCAATTAGTCTGTAGTCCATCATCCTTAATCTAGAGTCCATAGTCCATTGTCCTTAGTCTAGTGTCCATAGTCCATTGTCCTTAGTCTACAGTCAATTGTCCTTAGTCTATAGTCCATTGTCTATAGTCTATAGTCCATTGTCCTTAGTCAATAAATCCATCATCCTTGGTCTACAGTCTATTGTCCTTAATCTATAGTCCATAGTCCTTAGTCTATAGTCCATTGTCTATAGTCTGAAGTCTGTAGTTTATAGTCCATTGTCCATAGTCTATAGTCTATTATCCTTAGTCTATAGATCATTGTTCTTAGTCAATAAATCCATTGTCATTAGTTGATGAGTCCATCTTCCATAGTCTACAGTCTATTGTCCTAAGTGTATAGTCCATTGTCCTTAGTCTATAGTTCATAGTTCATAGTCTATATTGTGAAGTCTATAGTTCCTTGTCCTTAGTCTATAGTCCATAATCCATAGTGCATCTCAGGAGTGAGCAAGAGTGTGGCTACATTCCTGCATAAATTGGGATTATGGCGAACAAATGTAGCCACCCTCTAACTTGAAGTCAGATCACAGCAGAAAAAAGCAGGAAATTGCTGAGAGCAATTGAAGGGATTTTTCTGAGTTAAGAATACATACTGGAATAGAATATTTTTTAAAATCAGAGTTTAGTGTCACTTTAAATTGGCGCTCTATTGCCTCTATTGAGGTGATCTCGCCCAACTTGATGGGATACTATTTCTCCAAATGACACTACCAATTGGGAATTGGGCACTATTCCTCCCACTACCAATAATGGGGCATTGTCCCTCTCACTGACACCAATAATGTGGCAATATCCCCCCCCCCCCACTAATACCAATATTTTAAGGGGACTTGTTTCAGCTTTTGTGTATACTCTCATAACAACAGCCCACGGTAAAGAAGCCTCCATTCGTTGGCTGTACATTCAAACGATCAGTAGAGGGCAGCAGAACTCACTTTCTTGATGCTTCACAGTAGACGCACCGAGGTTGTGCATATCATCCCAGCACATCCTGCTCCCCCTCCCAGAAGTGACTTATCAGCATTAGGCTGGTCACAGGTTCGGTTTAAGGGGACCTGTTCCAGCTTTGGCTTTGCTTTCTTGGCCCATATATATTTATATACTGTATGAAATAGCCAACGGTAGAGGAACCTACATTTGTACATTGAAATGATCAGTAGAGGAGAGTAGAACTTACCATCATGGTGGGGTAGGTGCGTACAACTCACTTTCTCTTTCCGCTCGCCATCTTTTTTTATTTTTTTATAGAATATGATGCAACACATTTCCACTTTCCTGGTCTCATCCGTCAACTTTAGGGAATCATTCAAGTTTTGAAAGCTTGTTTTGTTTTTATAATAGTTTCTATCCCTGTCCATCCAGACAATTGTTGGCTCATAAAAGCTTTCCAAGTCAGCTTCACATGTCAGTTCATCTATACTTGATGAGAGCTTTGTCCCACACAGCCCTAGGTAGAATCAATCAATCAATCAATCAATCAATCAATCAATGTTTACAGTTAATATTGATTGTGTGCTGTAACATTTTCCTGCAATTTGTGTTCACTTGGATACGTTCTGAATCATTGGTACAAAATGTGCCGGTAGGGTGCTGGATCCAAATGTGCATGAGAAAGGGTATGGATTCTAACCCTTGGGGGCGCTCTCCATCAGATGGGGTGTTCCTAGAAAACTGAAAACCCCAGAGCAGTCTCGATAAAGTCAATAGAAAAGGATGAGAGCGCCGCAACCCAAGAATTAGTCCACTGAACATTTATTATTTGCTTCAAAAGGTCATAAAGCATAACCATCGCATTTCAGGGGGCTCACAAATCCCTTCATTGAGGATAGACCTGAAGATGGCAGATTTGTGAGCCTCCCAAAATATTAACTGTTCCTAGAGGTTCACAAAGTGCTTTGAATGTCTATATAAAGGGATGACGGCATCGCAACTCAGGATTTAGTCCAGTGAATGTTTATTATTCACTTCAAAAGGTCATAAAATTAAACCAACGGGTTTCGTGGGCTCAAAAAATCCCTCTATCAGGACTAGGTCTGCTCAAGGAAGATTTGTGAGCTCCCCCCCAAAATATTAACTGTTCCAAGAGGTTTGCAAAGTGCTTTGAATGTCTATATAAAAGGATGAGGGCATTGCAACTCAAGATTTAGTCCAGTGAATGTTCATTTTTCACTCAAAAAAGTAATAAAGTATATCCAACGCGTTTCAGGGGGCTCACAAATCCCTTCATCAGGGCTAGGTGTGATGAAGGAGGATCAGTGTACTACCAAAATGTTTTGGCTATACCTTCTGACCTTTTGAAGCGAGTATTGAACTTTGTTGGGCTACAGCTCTGTAATCAATAATATATCATTAAATGTATTTTTTAAGTATATCAAACTTCGGGGAGCTGATTTCATAGATAAAGTTTAGCACGTAGAAGCTGTGGAACTGTATTTTTTAAATACATGGATCTGATTTGGTATCAGACTCTTACAGTTCCTGTATAGCTGAGCTCAGACTGAGAGATGGAGAGGCAACACCAGCAGCCAGTCACTTCATGTGCTGATAATATGTTGATAGGAGGAGAGAACAGTGATGAAGAGATGAGCTCATCACTGCGCTGCTTCTCCTTTCACTGTCCAGTCACAGGCTGGGGGCGGGTCCATGACAGCCTGACCTCAGAGGAAGTAGGTTAATGAATGCTGGTCATCATTCAAATGAGAAAACTGAGGACATCTATTGGATGAAAAGGAGAACTGAAGGGCACGGACTGAAGGTTTGTGATGCAACAAAAACTTTTAGGGCCAATTCACACTGCAAAAATGCATTCCGGACATGTTTTTGCTTACAGTTCACACCACATGCAGTTCCAGTGCAGTTTGGATGCAGTTTGCTGTGTTCCGGTACGGCTCTGTGCAGAAAAAAATGCAGCCTGTTCTACTTTTTTTTCTGCACCCGAAACTGACTGGAACTGAATGCACTGGTGTGAACTAGGGCCATTGGAATGCATGGAAAACACTGTGCATGCATTTTTGATGCAGACAAAAAGCGCACTGAACTGCATCTGGTGTGAACTGGCCCTTAATGTTTTTTAATTTTTTGGCTTTTGTTTTGTTAAGTTCTGCCTTAAGTATATTACTTCCCCGATTACTCGACGTCCAGCTACCAAAATCTCTTTTAGCTTACTTTATTTTGCCTTTTCCTTACCTGTCACATTTATTTGAAAAGTTAATGGTTCAGTGTTCCCATTAGTATCGTTAATTTCCAGGCAGTATAACCCACGTTCCTGGAAGGTGACACTATGCACAGTCACGGTTAGCTGTTTTCTGACTTTTATGGCACAAAACTTCCTATTGTCTGAGCAGTGAGGCTCCATGTCAGTCACATCCGTGATGTTCAGCAACGCTTTGTTACTATTATTCATTTTCAGGTCCATCGCGTGTATTTCAGAGTATGAACTATTAAGGAGGAATTCTATATTTTCTCCACATTCCTTTGTTGTCTCTAATAGAGAGGGAAAATAAAAAAAAAAATTTAACCAAATTTATGGTTTTATCACTTTTTATTTAATTTTAGGTCTATAATTAATAGTTATACAAGTATGGCGAAGATATAGATCCGGGGTCTCCAAACTTTCTAATCAAAGGGCCAGTTTACTGTTCTTCACCCCTTTTAGGGGCCAGACTGTTGCCACTGGGAGCAAAAAATGTCCTGGCATTGGTGGGAGTGAACAATGCCCTGTGTTTTGTATTAGAGACACAGTGCCCTGTCATTGGTGTCAGTGGGAGGAATAGTGCCCCATCATTGGTGTCAGTGGGAGGAATAGTGCCCAATCATTGTTGTCAGTGGGAGGAATAGTGCCCCATCATTGGTATCAGTAGGAGGAATAGTGCCCCATCATTGGTGTCAGTGGGAGGAATAGTGCCCTGTCATTGGTGTCAGTGGGAAGAATAGTGCCCCATCATTGGTGTCATTGGGAGGAATCGTGCCCCATCATTGGTGTCAGTGGGAGGAACAGTGCCCCATCATTGGTATCAGTGGGAGGAATAGTGCCCCATCATTCTCCATTTGTAGACAGTCTGTCTTACCGTGGACACATGAACATCAAGGCTTTTGGAGATACTTTTGTAACCCTTTCCAGCTTCATGCAAGTCAACAATTCTTGATCGTAGGTCTTCTGAGAGCTCTTTTCTGCGAGGCATGGTTCACATCAGACAGTGCTTCTTGAAACCAGTAAACCCAAAACAGGTGTGTGTTTTTTAAGGGCAGGACAGCTGTCAGCAACACATCCAATATCATCACACTGATTGGAGTCAAGGTTGGCTCACTCCTGGCTCCAATTAGCTCTGGGAGAAGTCATTAAGCTAGGGCCTCACATACTTTTCCTCCCTGCACTGTGAATGTTTACATGTTATGTGCAATTAAACCATGGCAACATCTAATGTTTGTGTAGTATTATGTTCAGCAGACTGTGTTCTTCTATTGTTGTGACTTAGATGACGTTCAGAGCACATTTTATGCCCAATTCATGCAAAACTCCACGTAATCCCAAGGGGTTCACATACTTTTTCATGCAACTGTATTGTCCTAAGTGTAAAGTCCATTGTCCTTAGTCTATAGACCATTGTTGTTAGTCATAAAGTCCATTGTCAGTCCATGAGTCCATCTTCCATAGTCTACAGTCTATTGTCCTAAGTGTATAGTTCATTGTCCTTAGTCTATAGTTCATAGTCCATAGTCTATGGTCCATAGTCCATAGTATATAGTCTGAAGTCTATAGTTCCTTGTCCTTAGTTTATAGTCCATACTCCATTGTCCTTAGTCTATAGTGCATAGTCCATTGTCCTTAGTCTATAGTGCATAGTCCATTGTCCTTAGTCTATAGTCCATAATCCATTGTCCTTAGTCTATAGTCCATACTCCATTGTCCTTAGTCTATAGTGCATAGTCCATTGTCCTTAGTCAATAGTTCATAGTCCATTGTCCTTAGTCTCTAGTTCATAGTCCATTGTCGTTAGTCTATAGTCCATAGTCCATTGTCCTTAATCTATAGTTCATAGTCCATTGTCCTTAGTCTATAGTTCATAGTCCATTGTCCTTAGTCTATAGTTCATAGTCCATTGTCCTTAATCTATAGTTCATAGTCCATTGTCCTTAGTCTATAGTTTATAGTCCATTGTCCTTAGTCTATAGTTCATAGTCCATTGTCTATAGTCTGAAGTCTATAGTTCATAATCCATTGTCCTTAATCTATAGTTCATTGTCCTTAGTCTATAGTTCATAGTCCATTGTCCTTAGTCTATAGTTCATAGTCCATTGTCCTTAGTCTATAGTTCATAGTCCATTGTCCTTAATCTATAGTTCATAGTCCATTGTCCTTAGTCTATAGTTTATAGTCCATTGTCCTTAGTCTATAGTTCATAGTCCATTGTCTATAGTCTGAAGTCTATAGTTCATAATCCATTGTCCTTAATCTATAGTTCATTGTCCTTAGTCTATAGTTCATAGTCCATTGTCCTTAGTCTATAGTTCATAGTCCATTGTCCTTAGTCTATAGTTTATAGTCCATAGTCTATAGTCTGAAGTCTATAGTTCCTTGTCCTTAGTCTATAGTTAATAATCCATAGTCCATCTCAGGAGTGAGCAAGAGTGTGGCTACATTCCTGCATACATTGGGACTATGGAGAACAAATGTAGCCACCCTCTAGCAGGAAGTCAGATCACAGCCAAAAAAAGCAGGAATTTGGATATCTGAGAGCAATAGAAGGGATTTTTCTGAGTTAAGAATACATACTGGAGTAGAATATAGAGTTTAGTGTCATTTTAAATTGGCGTTCTATTGCCTCTATTGGGGTGATCTCCCCCTACTTTCTGTCCTGGTGACAAGTGTCTTTTTTCTTTTAGGCAGAGGAGAGGGGAGATCCGCAGTCAGGATTTCAATCAAGCTGAAAGCTGGCCACACACTGGTAGAATTTAGTTTGATTTTCTAATTGTTAGTCAAATCAGCATTTATTTTCAACTGCAGTGATGAGAGAAGTTGAAGGAGTAGGATAGAATTTGTTTTTATTCCAAATTTAAACCAAAAAAGTTTTAGCTGGAGTTTGGCACAAGAGTTTTTATATACTGAATGATACATCTATGCACTGCAGGAAAGCGAGAAACAGAATACCACTGAAGCATGCAACCTGAGCAGTCTCCAAATCCCCAGTCCTTCTGGTGTCCTCTGAGTCATTTCCTTTTCTATATAGACCAGTGGTCTCCAAACTGCGGCCCTTTGCTTGCCTTTATCTAGCCCTTGGGGCACTGTTTGTCTTACTGATAGGACACATTATTCCTCCCACTGACACCAACAATAGGGCACCATTCCTCCCACTGACACCATCAATGGGGCACTATTTCTGCCACTGACACAATGATGGGGCACTATTTCTCCCACTGACACCAACAATTGGGCACTATTTTCCCTACTACAAATGATGGGGCACTATTCCTCCCACTGACACCAATGATGGGGCACTATTCCTCCCTCTGACACCAAAGATGGGGCACTATTCCTCCCACTTACACCAACAATTGGGCACTATTTCTCTCACTACCAATGATGGGGCACTATTTCTCCCACTGACACCAACAATTGGGCACTATTTCCTCCACTACAAATGATGGGGCACTATTCCTCCCACTGACAGCAATGATGGGGCACTATTCCTCCCTCTGACACCAATGATGGGGCACTATTCCTCCCTCTGACACCAATGATGGGGCACTATTCCTCCCACTGACACCAATGATGGGGCACTATTCCTCCCACTGACACCAATGATGGAGCACTATTCCTCCCTCTGACACCAAAGATGGGGCACTATTCCTCCCACTTACACCAACAATTGGGCACTATTTCTCTCACTACCAATGATGGGGCACTATTCCTCCCACTGACACCAATGATGGGGCACTATTCCTCCCTCTGACACCAATGATGGGGCACTATTCCTCCCACTGACACCAATGATGGGGCACTATTCCTCCCACTCACACCAACAATTGGGACACTATTCCTCTCACTGACACCAACAATGAGGCACTATTCTTCCCACTGACACCACCAATTGGACACTATTCCTCCCACTACCCATAATGGGGCATCATTCCTCTCACTGACACCAATAATGTGGCAATATTCCCCCCCAGAAGCACCAGCCTAGTCACAGATTCACTTTAAGGGGACTTGTTTCAGCTTTTGTGTATACTCTCATAATAACAGCCCACGGTAAAGAAGCCTCCATTCGTTGGCTGTACATTCAAATGATCAGTAGAGGGCAGCAGAACTCCTTTTCTTGATGCTTCACAGTAGACAAACCGCGGTTGTGCATATCATCCCAGCACATCCTGCTCCCCCTCCCAGAAGTGACTTATCAGCATTAGGCTGGTCACAGGTTCGCTTTAAGGGGACCTGTTCCAGCTTTGGCTTTGCTTTCTTGGCCCATATATATTTATATACTGTATGAAATAGCCAACGGTAGAGGAACCTGCATTTGTACATTGAAAGGATCAGTAGAGGAGAGTGGAACTTACCATCATGGTGGGGTAGGTGCGTACAATTCACTTTCTCTATCGGATCGCCATCTTTTTTTTTTTTATAGGATATGTTGCAACACATTTCCACTTTCCTGGTCTCATCCGTCAACTTTAGGGAATCGTTCAAGTTTTGAAAGCTTGTTTTGTTTTTATAATAGTTTCCATTCCTGTCCATCCAGACAATTGTTGGCTCATGAAAGTTTTTCAAGTCAGCTTCACATGTCAGTTCATCAATACTTGATGAGAGCTTTGGCTCACACAGCCCTAGGTAGAATCAATCAATCAATCAATCAATGTTTACAGTAAATATTGATTGTGTGCTGGTAACATTTTTCTGCAATTTGTGTTCACTTGGATACGTTCTGAATCATTGGTACAAAATGTGCCGGTAGGGTGCTGGATCGAAATGTGCATGAGAAAGGGTATGGATTCTAACCCTTGGGGGCGCTCTCTGTCAGATGGGGTGTTCCTAGAAAACTGAAAACCCCAGGGCAGTCTCGATAAAGTCAATAGGATGCATCTCAGCCCAAAAATTAGTCCACTGAACATTTATTATTTGCTTCAGAAGGTCAAAAAGCATAACCAACGCGTTTCAGGGGGCTCACATATCCCTTCTTCGGGGCTAAGCCTGAAGATGGCAGATTTGTGAACTGTTCCTAGAGGTTCACAAAGTGCTTTGAATGTCTATATAAAGGGATGACGGCATCGCAACTCAGGATTTAGTCCAGTGAATGTTTATTATTCACTTCAAAAGGTCATAAAATTAAACCAACATGTTTCGTGGGCTCTTAAATCCCTCTATCAGGACTAGGTCTGATGAGGGCGGATTTGTGAGCCACTCCCCCAAATATTAACTGTTCCTAGAGGTTCCTTGAAGTGCTTTCAATTTCTACATAAAAGGATGAGAGTGCCACAAGATTCAAGATTTATTCCTCACTACCTGCCCCCTGGATCCTGTCCCCTAACAACTACTATGGTCACCCTCTTCTTCCATCCTATGCTCCCTCACTCACATCTTCAATATTTTCCTCTCTACTGGTGTCTTCCCCTCCCCTCTAAAGGATGCGCACATCACTCCCATACTTAAAAAGCCCTCCCTGGACCCCACCGAACTGAACAACTTAAGATCCATCTCCCTGCTGCCATTTACCTCTAAACTCCTAGAACGCTTAGTCTACAATCGCCTGAGCTCCCACCTCACCGACAACAACCTTCTTGACCCTTTACAGTCTGGCTTTTGCTCTCTACACTCCACTGAAACTGCCCTACTAAACCTCACTAATGATCTACTAACTGCTAAAACCAATGGCCACTACTCCGTACTCATCCCAACCAATGGCCACTACTCCGTACTCTTACTACTGGACCTCTCTGCGGCTTTTGATACAGTTGACCATCCCCTCCTCCTCAAAAAACTCCACTCTCTTGGCCTCAGAGACTCTGCTCTCTCCTGGTTCTTCTCCTACCTATCGCAGCGCTCCTTCAGTGTTACCTATAACTCTGCCTCCTCCTCTTCACTCCCTCTTTCTGAAGGGGTCCCTCAAGGTTCTGTCCTTGAACCCCTTCTCTTCTCCATCTACACCTCCTCCCTTGGTCACTTGATAAACTCTCACGGCTTTAAGTACCATCTCTATGCTGATGACACACAAATCTATCTTTCTACCCCTCACCTCACCCCTTCAGTCTCCTCTCGCATCACTAACCTACTAAGCGACATATCGGCATGGATGTCACTCCACTTCCTCAAACTCAATCTTTCCAAAACTGAGCTCTTAGTATTCCCCCCAGCCCGTGCCCCCTTCCCTGACTTCTCCATCAAGATCAATAACACAATCATCAGTCCTTTCCCTCATGCCAGGGTACTAGGGGTAATCCTAGACTCCCATCTGTCCTTTCATCCCCAAATCTAATCGCTGTCCAAATCTTGTAGACTTCACCTCCGCAACATCTCCAACCTCCGCAACATCTCCAACCTCCGCAACATCTCCAAGATACGCCCGTTCCTAACCTTGGAAACCACTAAACAACTTATTCTCTCCCTTATTATATCTCGCCTTGACTATTGTAACTCCCTGCTCATTGGCCTACCTCATCGCAGGCTATCCCCTCTTCAGTCTATCATGAATGCTGCTGCCAGACTCATCCGCCTTACTAACCGTTCTGTATCTGCCACCCCTCTCTACCAATCCCTCCACTGGGTTCCCGTTGCCCAACGGATAAAATCCAAAACACTAACAATAACGTATAAAGCCATTTATGCCCCAAATTACATCACTGATCTTGTCTCTAAATATCACCCAAACCGTACTCTTCGCTCGTCACAAGACCTCCTACTCTCTAGATCCCTTGTCTCCTCCTCCCATGCTCATCTCCAGAACTTCTCCAGAGCTTCCCCCATCCTCTGGAACTCTCTACCCCAATTTATAAGACTATCGCCTACTCTGCTCACTTTTAGGCGATCTCTGAAAACATCTCTCTTCAGGGAAGCCTATACTGCCTTCAGCTAATACTGGAATCTTCTATTCCTCCTACCAGTCCATCCCCCACAGTTACTACCTTTTGTACCACTAGCCCCTCCCTCCAAGATTGTAAGCTCCAAGGAGCAGGGCCCTCAAATCCCTCTTGTATTGAACTGCATTATTGCTATATTCAGAATAAAGAAAGGTGCAGCGCTAAAATGATGCGTTAAATCGTATGAACATATTGTATTTAAACATCCTCATATAAAATGCAATAAAATGAAAAATCACATAAACCAATAACAAGGTGCAAATAGAAACGTCACCAATAGGTGACTGATAGGTGTTTGGGCACTAAACCAAATACAGTCTATAGCATGAGTGCAAAAAGATCCCAGATGATCTTCAATAATCCAATGGCTGGATCCGTGGGTGAGGTGATAGATGTGTAAAGATTGTGCACTCACCAGATATGCAATCACAATGCGTATTTAGAGTAGATAACCTCAGGACATCAAGGATCCTTATGTGGGCCTGGTCAGATCTGGTCAAATGCCCCTCACTGCTTGGTAGTGCTGCCACATTTGGAAATAGCCGCTCTGTAGGTGTAAATGACTCCCACCGGAGCTCAAAGAACAAAGGAGGCCAGATAGTGTGATATCCTTATGACAAGGAGTGTTTATTCCAAACAGATACAGGCAGGAGCAAGGAAAAATACTGACCCATATGAGTATGCAAATGGATGCCGGGGCCCTCTTGGCGCCGGTCGGCGTGACGTCACACCTCTGTAGCCTCTCCCTGAAGTGTTTTGTGCGAAGGCACATAGTCATAGGGGGTTAGATTGGTATATCACACTATCTGGCCTCCTTTGTTCTTTGAGCTCCGGTGGGAGCCATTTACACCTACAGAGCGGCTATTTCCAAATGTGGCAGCACTACCAAGCAGTGAGGGGCATTTGACCAGATCTGACCAGACCCACATAAGGATCCTTGATGTCCTGAGGTTATCTACTCTAAATGCGCATTGTGATTGCGTATCTGGTGAGTGTGCAATCTTTACACATCTATTGGTGACGTTTCTATTTACACCTTGTTATTGGTTTATGTGATTTTTCATTTTATTGCATTTAATATGAGGATGTTTAAATACAATATGTTCATACGATTTAATGGATCATTTTAGAGCTGCACCTTTCTTTATTCTGACTATTTTGGAGGTTTATATGGTGCCTTTTTGGTGTTCAGCTCCTGTTTTCTTCCTTTAACTCATTTATAATTTTACTCTAGCGCTCACTTATCCTGTGATTTATTGTTGCTGTATTGTCTCCCGTTATATTGTAAAGCACTGAGCAAACTGTTGGCGCCATAAATCCTGTATAATAATAATAATGTCTATATAAAGGGATGACGGCATCGCAACTCAGGATTTAGTCCAGTGAATGTTTATTATTCACTTCAAAAGGTCATAAAATTAAACCAGTGCATTTTGTGGGCTCATAAATCCCTCTATCAGGACTAGGTCTGATGAAAGCGGATCTGTGAGCCTCCCCTCCCCAAATATTAACTGTTCCTAGAGGTTCACAAAGTGCTTTGAATGTCTATATAAAGGGATGACGGCATTGCAACTCAGGATTTAGTCCAGTGAATGTTTATTATTCACTTCAAAAGGTCATAAAATTAAACCAACGTGTTTCGTGGGCTCATGTATCCCTCTATCAGGACTAGGTCTGATGAAAGCGGATTTGTGAGCCCCCCCCCCCCCCCCCCAAATATTAACTGTTCCTAGAGGTTCACAAAGTGCTTTGAATGTCTATATAAAGGAATGAGGGCATCACAACTCAAGATTTAGTCCAGCGAATGTTTAATATTCACTTCAAAAGGTCATAAAATTAAACCAACACGTTTTGTGGGCTCATAAATCCCTCTATCAGGGCTAGGTCTGATGAAGGCGGATTTTTGAGCCCCCCAAATATTAACTGTTCCTAGAGGTTCCTTGAAGTGCTTTGAATTTCTACATAGAAGGATGAGAGTGCCACAAGATTTATTCCAGTGAATGTTCATTTTTCACTCAAAAAAGTCATAAAGTATAACCGACGTGTTTCAAGGGCTCACAAATCCCTTCATCAGGGCTAGGTGTGATGAAGGAGGATCAGTGAACTACCAAAATGTGTTGGCTATACCTTCTGACCTTTTGAAGTGAATATTAATCTTTGTTGGACTACATCTTGAGTTGTGGCGCTCTCTTCCTTTTATATAATTGTTAGTCATGTCATACTTCTATCTTTGACTGTCCAAAAAAGTAACATCTACTCTCTATAGGTCCCTTTCATCAAGCAACAAGTCCCTTTCATCAAGTCCCAACAGCATGATAAAAAAGCTGTACATGACTGGGGCTCCATCAGAGAGGGCCAATTGTCCTCTATCCATGGCCATGTAAACGAATGAATATAATTAAAGCTGAATGTCGGGGAAATAACAATGATTGTAGCTCTGTAATCAATAATATATCATTAAATGTATTTTCTAAGTATCTCAAACTTCGGGGGCAGATTTCATAGATAAAGTTTAGCACATAGAAGCTGTGGAACTGGTATTAATTAAATACATGGATCTGATTTGGTATCAGACTCTTACAGTTCCTGTACAGCCGAGCTCAGACTGAGAGATAGAGAGGCAACACCAGCAGCCAGTCACTTCATGTGCTGATAATATGCTGATAGGAGGAAAGAACAGAGTGATGAAGAGATGAGCTCATCACCGCGCTGCTTCTCCTTTCACTGTCCAGTCACAGGCTGGGGGCGGGTCCATGACAGCTGGACCTCAGAGGAAGTAGGTTAATGAATGCTGGTCATCATTCAAATGAGAAAACTCAGGACATCTATTGGACAAAAAGGAGTACTGCAGGGCAGGAACTGAAGGTTTGTGATGCAACAAAAACTTTTAGGGCCAATTCACACTGCAAAAATGCATTCCGGACACGTTTTTGCTTACAGTTCACACCACACGCAGTTCCGGTGCAGTTTGGATGCAGTTTGCAGTGTTCCGTTACGGTTCTGTGCAGAAAAACATGCAGCCTGTTCTACTTTTTTTTCTGCACCAGAAGCTGACTGGAACTGAATGCACTGGTGTGAACTAGGGCCATTGGAATGCATGGAAAACACTGTGCATGCATTTTTGATGCAGAAAAAAAGCGCACTGAACTGCATCTGGTGTGAACTGACCCTTAATGTTTTTTTATTTTTTGGTTTTTGTTTTGTTAAGTTCTGCCTTAAGTATATTACTTCCCCGATTGCTCGACGTCCAGCTACCAAAATCTCTTTTAGCTTATTTTATTTTGCCTTTTCCTTACCTGTCACAGTTATTTGAAAAGTTAAATGTTCAATGCTTCCAGTAATATTGTTAATCTTCAGGATGTATGGTCCACGTTCCTGGAAGGTGACACTATGCACAGTCACAGTTAGCTGGTTTCTGACTTTTCTGACACAAAACTTCCTATTGTCTGAGCAGTGAGGCTCCATGTCAGTCACATCCGTGATGTTCAGCAATACTTTGCTACTATTCAACATTGTCAGGACCATCGCGTGTATTTTAGAGTATGGACTATTAAGGAGGACTTCCATATTTTCTCCACATTCCTTCGTTGTCTCTAATAGAGAGGGAAAATAGAAAGCCATTTTAACCAAATTTATGGTTTTATCACTTTTTATTTAATTTTAGGTCTATAAATAAAAGTTATACAAGTATGGAGAAGATATAGATCCGGGGTCTCCAAACTTTCTAATCAAAGGGCCAGTTTACTGTTCTTCACCCCTTATAGGGGCCGGACTGTTGCCACTGGGAGCAGAAAATGTCCCGGCATTGGTGGGAGTGAACAATGCCCTGTTTTTTGTATTACAGACACAGTGCCCTTTTATTAGTGTCAGTGGGAGGAATAGTGCCCCATCATTGGTGTCAGTGGGAGGAATAGTGCCCCATCATTGGTATCAGTTGGAGGAATAGTGCCCCATCATTGGTGTCAGTGGGAGGAATAGTGCCCCATCATTGGTGTAAGTGGGAGGAATAGTGCCCCATCATTGGTGTCAGTGGGAGGAATAGTGCCCCATCATTGGTGTCAGTGGGAGGAATAGTGCCCCATCATTGGTATCAGTGGGAGGAATAGTGCTTCATCAATGGTGTCAGTGGGAGGAATCGTGCCCCATCATTGGTGTCAGTGGGAGGAATAGTGCCCCATCATTGGTATCAGTTGGAGGAATAGTGCCCCATCATTGGTATTAGTGGGAGGAATAGTGCCCCATCATTGGTGTCAGTGGGAGGAATAGTGCCCCATCATTGGTATTAGTGGGAGGAATAGTACCCCATCATTGGTGTCCGTGGGAGGAATAGTGTCCCGTCATTGGTATCAGTGGGAGGAATAGTGCCCCATCATTGGTATTAGTGGGAGGAATAGTGTCCCATCATTGGTATCAGTGGGAGGAATAGTGCCCCATCATTGGTGTCAGTGGGAGGAATAGTGTCCCATCATTGGTGTCAGTGGGAGGAATAGTGCCCCATCATTGGTGTTGGTGGGAGGAATAGTGTCCCATCATTGTTGTCAGTGGGAGGAATAGTGCCCCATCATTGGTGTCAGTGGGAGGAATAGTGTCCCATCATTGGTGTCAGTGGGAGGAATAGTGTCCCATCATTGGTGTCAGTGGGAGGAATAGTGCCCCATCATTGGTGTCAGTGGGAGGAATCGTGCCCCATCATTGGTGTCAGTGGGAGGAATAGTGCCCCATCATTGGTGTCAGTGGGAGGAATCGTGCCCCATCATTGGTGTCATTCGGAGGAACAGTTCCCCATGGTTGGTATCAGTGGGAGCAATAGTGCCCCATCATTGGTGTCAGTGGGAGGAATAGTGCCCCATCTTTGGTATCAGTTGGAGGAATAGTGCCCCATCATTGGTGTTGGTGGGAGGAATAGTGTCCCATCATTGTTGTCAGTGGGAGGAATAGTGCCCCATCATTGGTGTCAGTGGGAGGAATAGTGTCCCATCCAGGGGCGGACTGACAACTCATGGGGCCCCCGGGCAATAGGGGATTATGGAGCCCCTGTGTCCTTGGCCAAACTCCAAAAAGCCTATGAAAAAGGTACCAGGGGCATCTCATGGGGTCCCCTACTGACCCCGGGCCCTCGGGCAGCGCCCAAGTTTCCAAATGGTCAGTCCACCCCTGGTCCCATCATTGGTGTCAGTCGGAGGAATAGTGTCCTATCATTGGTGTCAGTGGCAGGAATAGTGCCCCATGGTTGGTATCAGTGGGAGCAATAGTTCCCCATCATTGGTGTCCGTGGGAGCAATAGTTCCCCATCTTTGGTATCAGTTGGAGGAATATTACCCCATCAGTGGTGTCCATGGGAGGTATAGTGCCCCATCATTGGTGTTAGTGGGAGGAATAGTGTCCCATCATTGGTGTCAGTGGGAGGAATAGTGTCCCATCATTGGTGTCAGTGGGAGGAATAGTGGCCCATTATTGGTGTCAGTGGGAGGAATAGTATCCCATCATTGGTGTCAGTAGGAGGAATAATGCCCCATCATTGGTGTCAGTGGCAGGAATAATGCCCCATAATTGGTGTCAGTGGGAGGAATAGTGTCCCATCATTGGTGTCAGTGGGAGGAATAGTGTCCCATCATTGGTGTCAGTGGGAGGAATAGTGT
The DNA here is from genome assembly GCF_062004578.1 of Staurois parvus. Taxonomy (NCBI): domain Eukaryota; kingdom Metazoa; phylum Chordata; class Amphibia; order Anura; family Ranidae; genus Staurois; species Staurois parvus. The sequence goes on from NW_028319144.1 coordinate 213,112, forward strand.
CCCATCATTGGTGTCAGTGGGAGGAATAGTGGCCCATTATTGGTGTCAGTGGGAGGAATAGTATCCCATCATTGGTGTCAGTAGGAGGAATAATGTCCCATCATTGGTGTCAGTGGGAGGAATAGTGGCCCATTATTGGTGTCAGTGGGAGGAATAGTATCCCATCATTGGTGTCAGTAGGAGGAATAATGCCCCATCATTGGTGTCAGTGGCAGGAATAATGCCCCATAATTGGTGTCAGTGGGAGGAATAGTGTCCCATCATTGGTGTCAGTGGGAGGAATAGTGCCCCATCATTGGTGTCAGTAGGAGGAATAATACCCCATCATTGGTGTCAGTGGGAGGAATAGTGTCCCATCATTGGTGTCAGTGGGAGGAATAGTGTCCCATCATTGGTGTCAGTGGGAGGAATAGTGTCCCATCATTGGTGTCAGTAGGAGGAATAATGCCCCATCATTGGTGTCAGTGGGAGGAATAGTGTCCCATCATTGGTGTCAGTAGGAGGAATAATGCCCCATGATTGGTATCAGTGGGGAGCAATAGTTCCCCATCTTTGGTATCAGTTGGAGGAATATTACCCCATCATTGGTGTCAGTGGGAGGAATAGTGTCCCATTATTGGTGTCAGTGGGAGAAATAGTATCCCATCATTGGTGTCAGTAGGAGGAATAATGCCCCATCATTGGTGTCAGTGGGAGGAATAGTGTCCCATCAATGGTGTCAGTGGGAGGAATAGTGCCCCATCTTTGGTATCAGTTGGAGGAATAGTGCCCCATCTTTGGTATCAGTGGGAGGAATAGTGCCCCATCATTGGTGTCAGTGGGAGGAATAGTGCCCCATCATTGGTGTCAGTGGGGGGAAATAGTATCACATTGTTGGTTGACAGAAAGAGGAATTATGTCCCATTGTTAATGTCAGTGGGAGGAATAGTGTCTCAAGGGCAGGATCAAGGCAAGCAAAGGGCCACATCCGGACCCCGGGCCACAGTTTGGAGACCACTGATATAGATGATGAAAAAAGTAGATATTATACAAATAAACGTCATGCTTTATATGTAGTTAGAGTGAGAACTTCAAGTGTAACTGGGTATAGACGCCTTCATGGCCATAGAGCCTCATCTACACCCAAGAACGAAAATATACAAATTGCAGCTTTTCATTCTGTAGATACGATGACTGTATTTGTTTTTCTTTTTTTTTTTCACCTGGTGATCCTGCCAGCAGCACACTTCCTGTCCCTGGTTGGCTAAGTTCACTCTTCCACTATATCTATGGATTAAAAGAAGAGAGCGCCACAAGGTTGTGCTCAGCCTGAATGGTGGAGACCTCACTTCCAACTGCAGTCAATCCCTTCCCACCGACAGTACACAGATATGCGGCCTCCTGGATGTAGGTCTTTATCAGGTCCAGTAGGGGTGCTACACCATCATTCTTGCCTTTTGGTAGGAATGGCTGGATGTATAGTACCCCTGCAGGTATGATGGGGGCTCTGAAGGCTAGTACTGGCTGGAACAGAAACCGAGGCTGTTGGGGCCCAGGATTAATTCCCCCAGGAAAACCGGATGGGCCCAGTTCTTCCTGGTTTGGATGGGTCTACCTTGTCTGACCATGGGCTGGAAAAGCAGAGAGTCCTCCTGTACCTCCTGGGATTGGTCGCCTTAAGGGTGCTCTTAGTAACACTTGGGTATAGGACCCCACTGTGTGAAAAAGCCCATGGTCATAGCTCCGAAATACTTTTTCTGCACTGCATCTTTTAGGGCTAGGCCTTTTGGCCAAGTCCAGGGCAATTTTTGCTACCAGGTCTCAGGGCCTAGCCAGTTCACAATTGTACGGCCACTTATTTATTTTATTTTCCCTCTATTTTACTTCTATGATGTCTAGAGGGAGGATGGGTGGCCATTAGGTTCCTTCCTCCCCTGAACCTAGGGGTCTCTCTTTGGGAGTACCTAGTACTCATTGGCTGGCTTCGGCTGGCCATGAGGGGAGGGATCCACCAACCCTTTTGACTAGGTGGACCAAGTTCGAAACCTTCTCCCGGTCAGGAGCCTTGCTCCCCAGGGGTTCAGGATAGAGGACCTACCCCTTCAGGAGATGGACAAAGCACACCCCTAAGTGCACTTTTTTGGTGTGGTTTTGCGCTTGCAAGTTTTTTCCACTTACTGGGTTTTAGTTTTTTTCTGAAAAAGAAAACAAAGGAGAAGTACAGCCAAAGCCTGCCGCTCCCTCCCCCTCCACAGCCCAATGCTCCAGTGAGTGCTGGGGGGGCTAAGCAGACAGCGGTGACTGACAGTCTCACTCTCTGCTCAGAGCAGCTCGAGAACTCGGCGATCAGCGGTCATGTGATCGCTGAGTTCTCACCCTTAGAGCCACCGGGTGACCGATGAAGCATCGGACTGATCCACCTAGGTAAGTATAATGGGGGAAAAAACTACAGCCCCATACTTCTCTTTTAACCCCTCGCCCTCCTGAGGATTTACCCCCCTTCCTGACCAGGCCATTTTTTGCGATACGGCGCTGTGTTGTTTTAACTGACAATTGTGCGGTCATGCATCGCTGCACCCAAATGAAATTTATGTCACTTTTCCCCACAAATAGAGCTTTCTTTCAGTGGTATTTGATCACCTGTGCATTTTTAATTTTTTTGCGCTATAAATAAAAAAAGACAGACAATTTTGAAAAAAAAAACAATTTTGCTATTAAACATGTCCAGTAAAAAAAAATGTAAAAAATCAAATTTCGTCATAAATTTAGTCCAAAATGTATTCTGCTCCGTGTCTTTACTAAAGAAAATCCTAATATGTGTAAATTAATTGGTTTACGTGAAAGTTATAGTGTTTACAAATGGATATATATACTGGGATTTAAAAAAAAAAATTATACTAATAATGGCGGCAATCAGCAACTTATAGTGGGATTGCGGTGGGCATTCTGACACTGGAGGGGGAACTGACTAACTGCCACTGACATCCCCAGTGACACCAATACAGTGATCAGTGCTAATAAAACGTACTGACACTGTACTAATGGCACTGGGCAGGAAGGGGTTAACATCTGGGACCATCAAAGGGTTACACTGTATGCATTTACTGGGGAGATATGCTGTGCAGAGAGATACAAAGCAGCATGTCCTTGCTGGTAGGAGAGAGACCCGTGTTGTTTACACACAGGACTCTCCCCTGTCATTTCTACACAGTGATCGCCAGGTTCCAGCAGGGAATCTCCAGCTGGGACCCAGTGATTGAGATGTGGCAGCATGGGCAGGGTGACGTGCGCATGCAGACCAAAAAAGAGATTTGTGAAAAGAGATTCACAAGAAAGCGGCTACATTATGGACAGAATGCGATACTCAGAAAAATTTCTAAAAATTTACTTTATTACACATTAATGATTGACACACGGGCAATCGCCCTGGTTTACCATCACCTCAGTATGACACAATACACACAGACCTAAAACCATACCAAGACCGGTCTGGATATATATGTGCTGCAAAGGCTATGAGAACCATAGTCTAAAGCATTTGCAGCACGCATGCATATGCCCCTTATCCAGAAATGCAAATAACATATATATATATTTATTTCAGGTACTTATATAGCGCTCTCAATTTATGCAGCGCTTAACACACACATATATATATATTGAACATTCACATCAGTCCCTAACCCTCAAGGGGTGTACAATCTAAGATCCCTAACTTCACACATATTAAGGCTAATTTAGACAGGATCCAATTAATCTAGCAGCATGTCTTTAGAGTGTGAGAGGAAACCGGAAACCTACACAAGCACTATGAGAACATGCAAACTCCATTCAGGAGGCACCATGGTCAGGAATCAAACCCATGACCCAGTTACTGCAAGGCAGACATGCTAACCACTAAGCCATTGTGCCGATTGATTTTGTGCACCCCTGCCACCCTGCAGCAGTAGTTCATCTATAGGCTGGCAGGCAAGCGGTTAATCACTGTGCAGCCTGCCCATGTGTTTTCTTTCACTTGTGAATGGAGATAAAAATACATTATATACATAGAGGATACTTTATATAACACATTGTATACATAGAGGATACCTTATATAATACATTGTATACACAGAGGATACTTTATATAATACATTGTATACACAGAGGATACTTTATATAATACATTGTATACACAGAGGATACTTTATATAATACATTGTATACACAGAGGATACTTTATATAATACATTGTATACATAGAGGATACTTTATATAATACATTGTATACATAGAGGATACTTTATATAATACATTGTATACATAGGGGATGCTTTATATAATACATTGCATACATAGAGGATGCTTTATATAATACATTGCATACATAGAGGATACTTTATATAATACATTGCATACATAGAGGATACTTTATATAATACATTGTATACATAGAGGATACTTTATATAATACATTGTATACATAGAGGATACTTTATATAATACATTGTATACATAGAGGATACTTTATATAATACATTGTATACATAGAGGACATTTTATATTATACAATCGTATACTTAGAGGATACTTAATATAACACATTGAAAACATAGAGTATACTTTATATAACACATTGTATACATAGAGGATACTTTATATAATACATTGTATACATAGGGGATACTTTATATAATACATTGTATACACAGAGGATACTATATATAATACATTGTATACATAGGGGATGCTTTATATAATACATTGTATACATAGGGGATGCTTTATATAATACATTGTATACATAGGGGATACTTTATATAATACATTGTATACTTAGAGTATACTTTATATAATACATTGTATACATAAAAGATACTTTATATAATACAATGTATACATAGGGGATACTTTATATAACACATTGTATACATAGAGGATACTTTATATAATACATTGTATACATAAAAGATACTTTATATAATACAATGTATACATAGAGGATACTTTATATAATACATTGTAAACATAGAGGATACTTTATATAATACATTCTATACATAGAAGATGCTTTATATAATACATTGTATACATAGAGGATACTTTATATAATACATTGTATACATAGAGGACATTTTATATTATACAATCGTATACTTAGAGGATACTTAATATAACACATTGAAAACATAGAGTATACTTTATATAATACATTGTATACATAGAGGATACTTTATATAATACATTGTATACATAGGGGATACTTTATATAATACATTGTATACACAGAGGATACTATATATAATACATTGTATACATAGGGGATGCTTTATATAATACATTGTATACATAGGGGATGCTTTATATAATACATTGTAAACATAGAGCATACTTTATATAATACATTGTATACATAGGGGATACTTTATATAATACATTGTATACTTAGAGTATACTTTATATAATACATTGTATACATAAAAGATACTTTATATAATACAATGTATACATAGGGGATACTTTATATAACACATTGTATACATAGAGGATACTTTATATAATACATTGTATACATAAAAGATACTTTATATAATACAATGTATACATAGAGGATACTTTATATAATACATTGTAAACATAGAGGATACTTTATATAATACATTCTATACATAGAAGATGCTTTATATAATACATTGTATACATAGAGGATACTTTATATAATACATTGTATACATAGAGGACATTTTATATTATACAATCGTATACTTAGAGGATACTTAATATAACACATTGAAAACATAGAGGATACTTTATATAATACATTGTATACATAGAGGATACTTTATATAATACATTGTATACATAGAGGATACTTTATATAATACAATGTATACATAGAGGATACTTTATATAATATATTGTATACATAGAGGATACTTTATATAATACATTGTATACATAGAGGATACTTTATATAATAAAATCGTATACTTAGAGTATACTTTATATAATACATTGTATACATAGAAGATGCTTTATATAATACATTGTATACATAGAGGATACTTTATATAATACATTGTATACATAGAGTATATTTTATATAATACATTGTAAACATAGAAGATGCTTTATATAATACATTGTATACATAGAGTATACTTTATATAACACATTGTATACTTAGAGTATACTTTATCTAATATATTGAATACATAGGGGATACTTTATCTAATACATTGTATACACAGAGGATACTTTATATAATACATTGTATGCATAGGGGATACTTTATATAATACATTGTATGCATAGAGGATACTTTATATAATACATTGTATGCATAGGGGATACTTTATATAATACATTGTATACATAGAGGATACTTTATATAACACATTGTATACATAGAGGATACTTTATATAATACATTGTATCTTTCACTCCTAGCAGGAGAGAAAGATGTAAACAAACAAAAGTGTGTAAACAAAATTAATAAAAATCTCGGGCGGAAAATAAAGAACATCACCGCATTGATGATTGCTGTTTTGTCTCTGTTTTCTCCCCTAGTGAAAACAAAAACAAAAAATAGCAAAAAAAAATCCCAACTAAATAATACCAAAAATAATTTCTGCTTTTACTTTTTTTTTTTTAATTGATAGCCACATCACACTTTGGGGTCAATTCATGAAAAATTCACTGAATGAATGTGATCAGCATTTGCTACAGGAAGATTACCCAGGCATTCCTTGAAAGTCGCTTTGAGTAATACTCAAGTTGCCCGGCAAAGTCACACTGTAAGTTAAGTGACTTTCAGGTCGCAGAAGTGTAAACCAAGACTTAGGGATGGTTCACACCATGGAAACGCAGTCCGGATGCATTCCAGATGCACTTCTGTATGCCTGTTCATTCCTCCCCACCTTTTTTGTGCGTTTAGGTGCATTCCGGTGCATTTTTTATGCTTTTTACTGCATTCCAGTACAGTTCAGTGCAGAAAAAATGCAGCCTGTTCTACTTTTTTTTTCTGGAACTGACTGCACTGGTGTGTACTATGACATTGGAAACCATGTAACCTTCTATAAATGCATTTTTGATGCAGAAAAAAAAATGCACTTCACTGCATGTGGTGTAAGTAAGGGTTTAACTTCCATGATAGATAAAAGTTCCACTCTCTCCACAATAAGGACTTTCTTGTAACATAAAGAAGACTTACCCATGCTGAGCACACCCGACTCCACGAGGAGAAGAAAGAAAACCAAAGGGGATCCAGAAATCATCCTGCCGGAGTTTTATACAGGTATCAGAGGATCCTGAAGGGAAAACAAAGGCAAATGTCCATGACACTGACCAAGGAGAGCACAGAAATCCAAGGCTGTCTGGTATTTATTTACCCCTTGTTGCCCGCCCACAGTACAGGGCTGCCCGTACAGCGTGACGGTTTAATGTCTGTTAGGTTTGCCCTTTATTACAAAGTTATGTTACCTCCCCTTCAGTCTATTATGAATGCTGCTGCTAAACTCATCCACCTTACCGACCGATCAGCGACTGCTGCTAAACTCATCCAACTTACCAATCGATCAGCGACTGCCACTAGACTCATCCACCTTACCGACCGATCAGCGACTGCCGCTAGACTCATCCACCTTACCAACATATCAGCGACGCTGCTAGACTCATCCACCTTACCGACCGATCAGCGACTGCTCCTAGACTCATCCACCTTACTGACCGATCAGCGACTGCCGCTAAACTCATCCACCTTACCGACCGATCAGCGACTGCCGCTAGACTCATCCACCTTACCGACCGATCAGCGACTGCCGCTAGACTCATCCACCTTACCGACCAATCAGCGACTGCCGCTAGACTCATCCACCTTACCGACCGATCAGCGACTGCCGCTAGACTCATCCACCTTACCGACCGATCAGCGACTACCGCTACACTCATCCACCTTACCGACCGATCAGCGACTGCCGCTAGACTCATCCACCTTACCGACCGATCAGCCACTGACGCTAGATTCATCCACCTTATTGACCGATCAGCGACTGCCGCTAGACTCATCCACTTTATAAACCGATCAGCGACTGCTGCTAGACTCATCCACCTTATCAACCGATCAGCGACTGCTGCTAGACTCATCCACCTTATCAACCCATCAGCGACTGCTGCTAGACTCATCCACCTTATCAACCGATCAGCGACTGCTGCTAGACTCATCCACCTTACCAACCGATCAGCGACTGCTGCTAGACTCATCCACCTTACCAACCGATCAGCGACTGCTGCCCCTCTCTCTGCCAGTCCCTCCACTGGCTTCCACTAGCCTAATGTATAAAAATTCAAAATACTAACCGCACCGAGTAACAGCACCACTACATTGTATACATAGAGGATACTTTATATAATACATTGTATACATAGCGGATACTTTATATAATACATTGTATACATAGAGGATACTTTATATAATACATTGTATACATAGGGGATACTTTATAGAATACATTGTATACATAGAGGATACTTTATATAATACATTGTATACATAGAGGATACTTTATATAATACATTGTATACATAGGGGATACTTTATATAATACATTGTATACATAGAGGATACTTTATATAATACATTGTATACATAGAGGATACTTTATATAATACATTGTATACATAGGGGATACTTTATATAATACATTGTATACATAGAGGATACTTTATATAATACATTGTATACATAGAGGATTGTGACGGAAGCATAGGCAGGACAGAACACACACAGGGGATGATAAACACACAAAGTTTTATTGAAATAGGTGAGGAACTTAACTAGGGTAACAAGGGTAGCATCCGGGTACCCAAAGGGGGGGAAGAGGGAGGAGTCCAAACAAAGATAATCCGGCTCACGGTAGGCGGTCCATGTAGCGATAATCCGAGCACTTAATGGGGCAGTCCAGGCAATAATAATCCGGGCACACAATAGGGGCAGTTCAAGCAAGGGGAATATGGGTGTACAACAGGGCAGTCCAGGCAAGGGTGATATGGGCACACACTAAAGCAGTCCAGACAAGGGCAATAGGGCACACAATAGGGACAGTTCAAACACTCCGCCACAGGCAGCTTGTAGGGACACTCATGGCAGGTAACTTCCAGGGGCAATCAATGGGCAATGTGCAGGAACACTCACAGTATCAGGGACGGCAGCAGCCAGTAGACAGAGACCCTCACAGCGGTCAGCTTTCCAGGGACAACAGCAGTCAGCAGATAGGGACCCTCACAGCGATCAGCTTTCCAGGGACAACAGCAGTCAGCGGACAGGGACCCTCACAGCAATCAGCTTTCCAGGGACAACAGCAGTCAGTGGACAGGGACCCTCACAGCGATCAGCTTTCCAGGGATAACAGCAGTCAGCGGACAGGCACCCTCACAGCGATCAGCTTTCCAGGGACAACTGCAGGCTTGTGGACAGGGGCACTCACAGTGATCAGATTTCCAGGGACAACAGCAGGCTTGTGGACAGGGGCACCCACAGTGATCAGCTTTCCAGGGAAAACAGCAGGTTTGCGGACAGGGACCCTCACAGCAATCAGCCTTTCAGGGACAACAGCAGGCTTGCAGGGACTCAGCAGGTCTTGGCTGTGGAGTCTGGCCTCAGCTCAGACCTCAGACAGTGCTTCTTCCAAGAGCAGGGGACCAACAGGTCACAAGTCTTCAGAGGGCTGTGTGTCTTGGCCGCAGCTTCAAGACTACACCGGCAATATAGGACCACAAGTCCCAGCAGTGCACAAAGCAAAGCACAGTTCAATGCAGCTCCTAGTTAGGGTTCAGCCAGGAGTGACTCTGAGATCCTCACTCAAGCTCTTCCATTCATCAAGAGAAGCATGGCCCTTTCAATTGTCCAAGCCCCAAACTTCCTAGTGAGAACTGGTCTGGTCTGAGATTCCTGCTGAGATCAATCTCATTTCCCACCCCCTGTAGGGCACAGGAACTCCAAATTGTAGACAAAGCAGACAAGCTGACTCTTTGGCCACAAACAAAACAACACAAAAATAAAAGAATATTTCAGCTGTCCATCACAAGAATACTTTATATAATACGTTCTATACATAGAGGATACTTTATATAATATGCGTTAGATTAGCGCATTTAACCCTTTGATCGCCCCTATTAACCCTTTGATCACCCCGTCACCCAATCAGTGCCATTAGTACAGTGTCAGTATGTAGAATTTTTCAGCAATCACTGCATTCCTGCCACTAGCAACGTCAGATAGCGTCAGGGTCAGTTAGCACCCCTCCCCAGCCAGGGTCAGCTAGTATTAGATTGCCCGCACACTATCGCACTCGCGCTATAGGTCGCTCATCCCCCGCCATTACTAGTTTAGTGTTTGTACGGATCAATACGTTGATCACCTACAGAACTATACTAGTGCCCCCTTAGTATAGTGTCCTCAAAAATGCAGATTTAGCAGGATCGGCCCCATTTGCTGCCAGCAGTAGTGTTTAGCCCCTCCGCTGTTTTTCATGCAAGATTTGTGCCAATTGATTGTGGGCCAAGGCAATTTATACGCACAACAATACATGGCCGCCCACCCAAGTTCAGCTCTTGCCAGACAATTCGCATGGACACCTATCACGGTTTCTGAATTTAAAACTCTTTTGGGTCTAACCCTCAACACGAGCATTACAGAAAAAAATGAATTGCGGTCATATTGATCCGCAGAGCCGATTCATCGTATGAATTATTATTATTATTTTTTTATAGTAGTAGTATGATGGTGATTATAATTATTATTATTTGTAGTATTATGATGGTGATGATTATTATTATAAGTAGTAGTAGTATTATTTGTAGTAGTATGATGGTGATGATGATTATTATTATTATTATTTTTAACTGCTTGCCGGCCAGCCTCTGTATAAAAAACCGGCCACAGGGTGGCACCGCTGCAAAACAGGTAGGGGCGCGCGCGAGGTGCCCGACCGCCCTACCCACACTGCCGATCATGGCCGCAGGTATCAATCACCAGGTCCCGGGTGGTCATTACCCGCCGGGTCCTGACGATTGCTGGCAAACAGTGACACAGAGCACAGCTGCATTGTTTTCAATGCAGCTCAGCTCCCTGTCAGTTCCTAACACACTGTTACTGAGAGAGGAGTTTAGCTCTCAGGATCAGTGTATTCCTGTGAAGTACACCCCCCCCCCCCGCCCACTAGTAAAACATTCCCCTCACACCCTTTCATTGCGAAAAAAGTTAACCCCTTCCTCCCCAGTGCCATTAGTACAGTGTCAGTGTTTTTTTTTTTGCACTGATCACTGTATTGGTGTCACTGGGGATGTCAGTGACCCTAAGTCAGTTCCCCCCCAGTGTCAGAATGTCCGCCGCAGTCCCGCAGTCCTGCCATAAGTCGCTGATCACCGCCATTATTAGTATAAAAAAATTTAAATCCCAGTATCTATACCGCCATTTATAAATGCTGTAACTTTCATGTAAACCAATTAATTTACACATATTGCAATTTTTTTTAGCAAAGACACAGAGCAGAATAAATTTTGGCTGAAATTTAGGACAAAATTTGATTTTTAAATTTTTTTACTGGACATGTTTTATAGCAAAAAATCCAAAATATGTTTTTTTTTCTCAAAATTGTCGTTTGTTTTTTTTTATAGTGTGAAAAATAAAAACCACACAGGCAATTAAATACCACCGAAAGAAAGCTCAATTTGTGGGGAAAAAAAGATGTAAATTTCATTTTGGTGCAGCGTTGCATGACCGCGCAATTGTCAGTTAAATTAACGCAGCGCCGTAACACAAACCGCTTATGTAACCGCTTCCTGGCCACCCTATAGCAGAATTACTGCTACAGGGAGGCACAGGTGCACAAAATCACATATATATACATGATTGGCGCTCCTGTGGTTTTCACGCCCCTCCCAGATGGCGTCAGATTGCCCGTCAGTACACCAGTCAACACATTTAACCTCTTGATTGCCAGGAAGATGCTCATACACAATAAACCTCCATTGCTAGTATAGTGTCTGAACGGATCAAGATCCAAAGAGCTGTCACTATCAGCAAGCCATCAAACTTTTTCACTTTTTAATACTTGGTTGCAAATCCTTTTCAGTCAATTACAGCCTGAAGTGTGGAACGCATAGACATCACCAGACGCTGGGTGTCATCCCTGGTGATGCTCTGCCAGGCCTCTACTGCAACTGTCTTCAGTTCCTGCTTGTTCTTGGGGCATTTTCCCTTCAGTTTTGTCTTCAGCAAGTGAAATGCTCAATCGGATTCAGGTCAGGTGATTGACTTGGCCATTGCAGAACATTCCACTTCTTTCCCTTAAAAAACTCTTTGGTTGCTTTTGCAGTCTGCTTTGGGTCATTGTCCATCTGCACTGTGAAGCATCCAATGAGTTGTGAAGCATTTGGCAGAATATGAGCAGATAATATTCCCGAAACACTTCACAATTCATCCGGCTGCTTCTGTCAGCAGTCACATCATCAATAAATACAAGAGAAGCAGTTCCATTGGCAGCCATACATGCCCACGCCATGACACTACCACCACCATGCTTCACTGATGAGGTGGTATGCTTAGGATCATGAGCAGTTCCTTCTCCATACTCTTCTCTTCCCATCACTCTGGTACAAGTTGATGTTGGTCTCATCTGTCCATAGGATGTTGTTCCAGAACTGTGAAGGCTTTTTAGATGTCGTTTGGCAAACTCTAATCTGGCCTTCCTGTTTTTGAGGCTCACCAATGGTTTCCATCTTGTGGTGATCCCTCTGTATTCACTCTGGTGAAGTCTTCTCTTGATTGGTGACTTTGACACACATACACCTACCTCCTGGAGAGTGTTCTTGATCTGGCCAACTGTTGTGAAGGGTGTTTTCTTCACCAGGGAAAGAATTCTTCGCTCATCCACCACAGTTGTTTTCCGTGGTCTTCCGGGTCTTTTGGTGTTGCTGAGCTCACCGGTGCGTTCCTTCTTTTTAAGAATGTTCCAAACAGTTGTTCTGACCATGCCTAATGTTTTTGCTATCTCTGATGGGTTTGTTTTGTTTTTTCAGCCTAATGATGGTTTGCTTCACTGATAGTGACAGCTCTTTGGATCTCATCTTGAGAGTTGACAGCAACAGATTCCAAATGCAAATAGCACACTTGAAATGAACTCTGGACCTTTTATCTGCTCATTGTAATTGGGATAATGAGGGAATAACACACACCTGGCCATGGAACAGCTGAGAAGCCAATTGTCCCATTACTTTTGGTCCCTTAACAAGTGGGAGGCACATATGCAAACTGTGGTAATTCCTACACCGTTCACCTGATTTGGATGTAAATACCTCAAATTAGAGCTGACAGTCTGCAGTTAAAGCACATCTTGTTCGTTTCATTTCAAATCCATTGTGGTGGTGTATAGAGCCAAAAATGTTAGAATTGTGTCGATGTCCCAATATTTATGGACCTGACTGTAAATCCTGTATAATAATAATAATAATAATTCCAGCACTGCAGAATGACTTTGCGATGTGGTGAGTCCCATAAGTGTAGTACAAGCTGGTGCGGTGGCGAGCACAAGTAGTGTTCGGTTTTTTTTTTTTTTTTCAAAGAATATTTATTGGGTTTTGACAGAAATAAACCAATCATATTATCAAGACATTTAAGATACAATTGCTACATTAAGTCAAGTCGAAGAGGTAGAGGCGCAGCAAAAAGGAAGGTATACATTCAGTGTGGTGATAGCAGTTGTTAAAAGGCATTCATATGACATTGAATTATAAAGTTGATATGAGTAAGTGTTGAAGAAAGTGGTATATGTGAGTGATGGATAAACAGAGTATGCAAAGGTGAAGAAGTATGGATATAAAAGGGGGCCAATAGAAAGTGTGTAATCGTAGGGTGAGGTGGAGTTGAAGTCGGCCAATAAATGCTGGTAGATAATTAGGGGGTCACAGAAGGCATTTGCTATCCTCCAATGACCTGTCAGAAAGAAATGAGAAAGGAAGTGTCTGTAGATTCAGAATCTATGATTAGGTAGAGAGATAAGAGAAAGAGAAATCAAGAGGTCCGAAGGACAAGAGATGTGAAGCAGATAGAGTAATCAGATTAGTTAATTGTGTTCAGATTAATGAGGATTGAAGGCCAAAATGACATAGAAATTGAAATAAAGGAGAATAGAGGAGAAAGGTGAAAGAAAAAAAAAAGTGTTTGGTTTTACGAGGGAAAAGATAGTCACGTGGAGCCCCCCCAGATGCCCAGACTACATGGGGAGCAGTGGCAAGATAGTTTGGGACTTGGTGTCATCCTTCTCCATATGGGGTACCACTTAAACGTGGACAATTTTTATTCCAGTGTGACACTATTTAGACATTTGTACAATCTTGGAACTGGCGCATGTGGCGCCGTGTGACCTAATGTGTGCCCACCATTAGAAGTGGGTGGATGCAGGGCCGTATATTCTAACGGTGGGCATACCACACACTTTTTCTGGCAGAGATTTCTTCTCTTTTTTTCATTCAGTCCACAGGCTGCATACAAAAAAAAAAAAAAGAACATAGCATATACAGTAATACCTCGGCTTACAAATGCCTCAGTTAATGTAATTTTCGGTTTACGAAGGAAAATCCATTGAAAATAATGCCTTGATTTACAAATGTTTTACAATACTATCATTTTTTTCACAATACTAAGTGTATGTCAGTGCTGATTTTTAAATGCAATTGCCATCTTTTTTTTTCTTCAGTATAGCTCACAACATTAGCTGTCAGTTTCCCAGAGATAAAGGATACTTTGTATATTTTAAGAAACTGAAAGGCTACATTGTATATTTTAAGAAACTGAAGGGCTACATTGTATATTTTAAGAAACTGAAAGGCTACATTGTATATTTTAAGAAACTGAAAGTAAACATTGTATCTTTTAACTTGGGGAAATAAACTAAAAGAAACTTTCTCTCTTTCAGCTGGAGGGGGAAAGTAACTGTTGAATTTCTGAACTACTGTATAGTGAAGGGAAAAAAAAAAAAGCGGTAATTACATTTAAAAACTGGCTGAGGAAAGAACAAAGAGAGGGCGCACAGGCCTAGTGCATTACCATAAAAAATGTTTAAAAAGAAATAAAATAGGTGTTGTACTCACAAACAAGAATAAAGTCAAGGCACATCATAAAAGAACAGCTGGGTCAACACCGCGCTGAGTAACAGTCCACAATGGGGAGTGTAGACATCCAATAGGCTGACGCGTTTTGAGGACCTGCCTCTTCTTCACTTAAATGATTTACTGCTCACACATGACATGGGTATATGTGGAATTACTCCCCAAAATACATTCTGCTACTTCTCCCGAGTATGGGGGTACCACATGTGAGAGACGTTTTGGCAGTCTAGCCAAGTACAGGACCCCAAAATTCAATAAGCACCTTCAGGCTTTTAAAGGGCTTTATTTCCTCATTACACTTCCAGACTACCTATCACAGTTTCTGAGGCCCTGAAATGCCAGGATAGCACCTTACCCCCCCAAACGACCCCTTTTTGAAAAGTAGACACCCCAAGGAATTTGATAAGAAGCATGGTAAGTATTTTGCAGATCTCATTTGTTGCCACAGGTTTTGGAAAATGAAGAAAAATACAAAAACATATTTTTTCTATTTTTTTTTTATTTCAAACCCTTGTGAGAAAAAATTAGATCTGCAAAATACTCACCATGGTTCTTTTTAAATTCCTTGGGGTGTCTACTTTCCAGAAAGGGGTCATTTGGGGGGGGGGTTTGGTGCTATCCTGGCATTTCAGGGCCTTCGAAACTGTGATAGGTAGTGAGGAAGTGTAATGAGAAAGTTACGCACCTTCAGGCTTTCAAAGTGGTCATTGGATTTCAGGCTCCTGTATGTGGCTAGACTCCTAAATTTTGGGGTGTAATTCCACATATAACCATGGCTCGTGCGAGAAATAAATCATTTAAATGACAACTTTGTGTTAAAAAAAAAAATGTTTTTGTCATTTTCCAGAAACTTGTGGAAAAAAATAAATCTTCCATGGACTCAATATGCCTCTCAGCAGATAGCTTAGGCTGTCTACTTTCCGAAAAGGGGTCATTTGAGGGTGTTTGTATTATCCTGGTATTTTAGCACCTCAAGAAATGTGATGGGCAGTCAGAAAGTAAAAGCTGAGTAAATTCCATTATCTATACCATAGTTTGTAGACGCTATAACTTTCACACAAAGCAATAAATATACGCTTACTGAGATTTTTTTTAACCAAAAACATGTAAGAGAATACATTTTGGCCTAAATTTATGATGAAATTTTAGGTTTTTTTAAAATATTTTTTATGACCGAAATGAGAAAATTATGTTTTTTTCAAAAATGTTTTCTTCTTCAAAATATTTTCTATTTATAGCGCCAAAAATAAGAAGTGCACAGGTGATCAAATACCACCAAAAGAAAGCTCTATTTGTGTGAAAAAAAGGACATAAATTTCATTTATGTACCGTATTGCATGACCGTGCAATTGTCAGTTAAACTAGCGCAGCGCTGTATAGCAAAACAATGTCGTAAAGTGCAGTATCTATACCATAGTTTGTGGACGCTATAACTTTACACAAAGCAATCAATATACACTTATTGGGATTTTTTTTACCAAAAACATGGAGCAGAATACATTTTGGCCTAAACTAATAACTAACTTTGAGTTTACTATACAGTGGGGCAAAAAAGTATTTAGTCAGCCACCAATTGTGCAAGTTCTCCCACTTAAAAAGATGAGAGAGGCCTGTAATTGGCATCATAGGGAGACCTCAACTATGAGAGACAAAATGAGAAAAAAAATCCAGACAATCACGTTGGCTGATTTGGAAAGTATTTTTTTACAAATTATGGTGGAAAATAAGTATTTGGTGAATATGAAAAGTTCATGTCAATACTTTGTTATATATCCTTTGTTGGCAATGACAGAGGTCAGACGTTTCCTGGAAGTCTTCACAAGGTTGGCACACACTGTTGCTGGTATGTTGGCCCATCCTCCATGCAGATCTCCTCTAGAGCAGTGATGTTTTGGGGCTGTCGCTGGGCAACATGGACTTTCAACTCCCTCCAAAGGTTTTCTATGGGGTTGAGATCTGGAGACTGGCTAGGCCACTCCAGGACCTTGAAATGCTTCTTACGAAGCCACTCCTTCGTTGCCCGGGTGGTATGTTTGAGATCATTGTCATGTTGGAAGACCCAGCCACGTTTCATCCTTGCTGATGGAAGGAGGTTTGAACTCAAAAATCTCACGATTCATGGCCCCATTCATTCTGTCCTGTACATGGATCAGTCATCCTGGTCCATTTGTGGAGAAACAGCCCCAAAGCATTATGTTGCCACCCTCATGCTTCACAGTAGGTATGGTGTTCTTTGGATGCAACGCAGCATTCTCTCTCCTCCAAACATGACGAGTTGTGTTTCTACCAAACAGTTCTATTTTGGTTTCATCTGACCATATGACATTCTCCCAATCCTCTTCTGGATCATCCAAATGCTCTCTAGCAAACTTCAGACGGGCCCGGACATGTACCGGTTTAAGCAGGGGGACACGTCTGGCACTGCAGGATCTGAGTCCCTGGCGGTGTAGTGTGTTACTGATGGTAGCCTTTGTTATGTTGGTCCCAGCTCTCTGCAGGTCATTCACTAGGTCCCCCCATGTGGTCCTGGGATTTTTGCTCACCGTTCTTGTGATCATTTTGACCCCACGGGGTGAGATCTTGCGTGGAGCCCCAGATCGAGGGAGATTATCAGTGGTCTTGTATGTCTTCCATTTTCTAATTATTGCTCCCACAGTTGATTTGTTCACTCCAAAGTGCTTGCCTATTGCAGATTCAGTCTTCCCAGCCTGGTGCAGGTCTACAATTTTGTTTCTGGTGTCCTTCAACAGCTCTTTGATCTTCACCCTAGTGGAGTTTGGAGTGTGACTGTTTGAAGTTGTGGACAGGTGTCTTTTATACTGATAACATGTTCAAACAGATGCCATTGATACAGGTAATGAGTGCAGGACAGAGGAGCCTCTTAAAGAAGAAGGTACAGGTCTGTGAGAGCCAGAAATCTTGCTTGTATGTAGGTGACCAAATACTTATTTTCCACCATAATTTGCAAATAAATTCTTTCCAAATCAGCCAATGTGATTGTCTGGATTTGTTTTCTCATTTTGTCTCTCATAGTTGAGGTCTCCCTATGATGCCAATTACAGGCCTATCTCATCTTTTTAAGTGAGAGAACTTGCACAATTGGTGGTGACTAAATACTTTTTTGCCCCACTGTATATTTTTTATAGCTGGAAGTAAAAAATATTGTTTTTCTTCAAAATTTTCGGTCTTTTTTTGTTTATAGCATGAAAAATAAAAAGCGCACAGGTGATCAAATACCACCAAAAGAAAGCTCTATTTGTGTGAAAAAAAGGACGTAAATTTCATTTGGGTGCAGCATTGCATGACTGCGCAATTATCAGTTGAATTAGTGCAGCGCCGAGCAGCAAAAAGAGGCGTGGTCAGGAAGGGGGGTAAATCCTCAGGAGGGCAAGTGGTTAATAAGAGAAGCAATTTTTCTGAAAATTGATACTGTTGCTGTATATTGTGACATGTCAGGAATTTAATCCTGCAGACTTGTATGTCCATCTAATTATTTAATCATAATTATTAGAGATGAGCGAATCGAAGTAGGCGAAGTGGAATTCAAATCGAATATTGGAAAATTTTCAATTCGTGCCGAATCCGAAAAATAGCCTACTTCGGACGCGCGAATCGAAATTTTTCCTAAAATGGCGGCGGACATGTGCGGCGACGGAGCGGGGATGTCTGGGAAGGCGCGCAGACAAGGCGCGCTGACCCATAATGCATTCCTTAATGACATGTGATCGCATTAGCCAATCAGCAGCCAGCCAGCCAGCACTGTGTAATGGTCGAGCTATAAATAGCGGCCATTTTAGAATTCTTCATTTGCCTCCAGTCATTCAAGAGAGGCCGACCGCTCTGTATTAGGGACAGAGTTAGGGCCACAGAAACGTTACTTGGGGACAGAGAAACGTTACTTAGGGACAGAGAAGCATTACTCAGGGACACAGAATTGTTAATGAGGGCCACAGAATCGTTACTTAGGGCCAAAGAAACGCTAGTTAGGGCCACAGAATTGTTACTCAGGGACAGACAGAATTGTTACTGAGTGCCAGAGAATTGTTACTTAGGGCCACAGAAACGTTAGTTAGGGCCACAGAATTGTTACTCAGGGACAGACACAGAATTGTTACTGAGGGCCACAGAACTGTTACTTAGGGCCACAGAAACGTTATTAGGGCCACAGAATTGTTACTCAGGGATAGACAGAATTGTTACTGAGTGCCAGAGAACTGTTACTTAGGGCCACAGAAACGTTATTAGGGCCACAGAATTGTTACTCAGGGACAGACAGAATTGTTACTGAGTGCCAGAGAATTGTTACTTAGGGCCACAGAAACATTAGTTAGGGCCACAGAATTGTTACTCAGGGACAGACACAGAATTGTTACTGAGGGCCACAGAACTGTTACTTAGGGCCACAGAAACGTTATTAGGGCCACAGAATTGTTACTCAGGGACAGACAGAATTGTTACTGAGTGCCAGAGAATTGTTACTTAGGGCCACAGAAACGTTAGTTAGGGCCACAGAAACGTTAGTTAGGGCCACAGAATTGTTACTCAGGGTCAGACACAGAACTGTTACTTAGGGCCACAGAACTGTTACTTAGGGCCACAGAAACGTTACTTAGGGCCACAGAATTGTTACTCAGGGACAGACACAGAATTGTTACTGAGGGCCACAGAACTGTTACTTAGGGCCACAGAAACGTTAGTTAGGGCCACAGAATTGTTACTCAGGGTCAGACACAGAACTGTTACTTAGGGCCACAGAACTGTTACTTAGGGCCACAGAAACGTTACTTAGGGCCACAGAATTGTTACTCAGGGACAGACACAGAATTGTTACTGAGGGCCACAGAACTGTTACTTAGGGCCACAGAAACGTTATTAGGGCCACAGAATTGTTACTCAGGGACAGACAGAATTGTTACTGAGTGCCAGAGAATTGTTACTTAGGGCCACAGAAACGTTATTTAGGGCCACAGAATTGTTACTCAGGGACAGACACAGAATTGTTACTGAGGGCCACAGAACTGTTACTTAGGGCCACAGAAACGATATTAGGGCCACAGAATTGTTACTCAGGGACAGACAGAATTGTTACTGAGTGCCAGAGAATTGTTACTTAGGGCCACAGAAACGTTATTTAGGGCCACAGAATTGTTACTCAGGGACAGACACAGAATTGTTACTGAGGGCCACAGAACTGTTACTTAGGGCCACAGAAACGTTATTAGGGCCACAGAATTGTTACTCAGGGACAGACAGAATTGTTACTGAGTGCCAGAGAATTGTTACTTAGGGCCACAGAAACGTTATTTAGGGCCACAGAATTGTTACTCAGGGACAGACACAGAATTGTTACTGAGGGCCACAGAACTGTTACTTAGGGCCACAGAAACGTTATTAGGGCCACAGAATTGTTACTCAGGGAAAGACAGAATTGTTACTGAGTGCCAGAGAATTGTTACTTAGGGCCACAGAAACGTTATTTAGGGCCACAGAATTGTTACTGAGGGACAGACACAGAATTGTTACTGAGGGCCACAGAACTGTTACTTAGGGCCACAGAAACGTTATTAGGGCCACAGAATTGTTACTCAGGGACAGACACAGAATTGTTACTGAGGGCCACAGAACTGTTACTTAGGGCCACAGAAACGTTACTTAGGGCCACAGAATTGTTACTCAGGGACAGACAGAATTGTTACTGAGTGCCAGAGAATTGTTACTTAGGGCCACAGAAACGTTAGTTAGGGCCACAGAATTGTTACTCAGGGACAGACACAGAATTGTTACTGAGGGCCACAGAACTGTTACTTAGGGCCACAGAAACGTTACTTAGGGCCACAGAATTGTTACTCAGGGACAGACACAGAATTGTTACTGAGGGCCACAGAATTGTTACTTAGGGCCACAGAAACATTACTCAGGGACACAGAATTGTTACTGAGGGCCACAGAACCGTTACTTAGGGCCACAGAATTGTTACTCAGGGACAGACACAGAATTGTTACTCAGGGACACAGAATTGTTACTGAGGGCCACAGAACCGTTACTTAGGGCCACAGAAACGTTACTCAGGGACACAGAATTGTTACTGAGGGCCACAGAACCGTTACTTAGGGCCACAGAATTGTTACTCAGGGACAGACACAGAATTGTTACTCAGGGACACAGAATTGTTACTGAGGGCCACAGAACCGTTACTTAGGGCCACAGAAACATTACTCAGGGACACAGAATTGTTACTGAGGGCCACATAACCGTTACTTAGGGCCACATAATTGTTACTCAGGGACAGACACAGAATTGTTACTGAGGGACACAGAATTGTTACTGAGGGCCACAACCGTTACTTAGGGCCACAGAATTGTTACTCAGTGACACAGAATTGTTACTGAGGGCCACAGAACCGTTACTTAGGGCCACATAAACGTTAATCAGGGACACAGAATTGTTACTGAGGGCCACAGAACCGTTACTTAGGGCCACAGAATTGTTACTCACGGACAGACACAGAATTGTTTCTTGAGGGACACAGAATTGTTACTGAGGGCCACAGAACCGTTACTTAGGGCCACAGAATTGTTACTCAGGGACACAGAATTGTTACTGAGGGCCACAGAACTGTTACTTAGGGCCACAGAATTGTTACTCGGACAGACACAGAATTGTTACTCAGGGACACAGAATTGTTACTGAGGGCCACAGAACCGTTACTTAGTGCCACAGAAACGTTAATCAGGGACACAGAATTGTTACTGAGGGCCACAGAACCGTTACTTAGTGCCACAGAAACGTTAATCAGGGACACAGAATTGTTACTGAGGGCCACAGAACCGTTACTTAGGGCCACATAAACGTTAATCAGGGACACAGAATTGTTACTGAGGGCCACAGAACCGTTACTTAGGGCCACAGAATTGTTACTCAGGGACAGACACAGAATTGTTACTCAGGGACACAGAATTGTTACTGAGGGCCACAGAACCGTTACTTAGGGCCACAGAAACGTTACTCAGGGACACAGAATTGTTACTGAGGGCCACATAACCGTTACTTAGGGCCACATAATTGTTACTCAGGGACAGACACAGAATTGTTACTGAGGGACACAGAATTGTTACTGAGGGCCACAACCGTTACTTAGGGCCACAGAATTGTTACTCAGTGACACAGAATTGTTACCGAGGGCCACAGAACCGTTACTTAGGGCCACAGAATTGTTACTCACGGACAGACACAGAATTGTTTCTTGAGGGACACAGAATTGTTACTGAGGGCCACAGAACCGTTACTTAGGGCCACAGAAACGTTAATCAGGGACACAGAATTGTTACTGAGGGCCACAGAACCGTTACTTAGGGCCACAGAATTGTTACTCAGGGACACAGAATTGTTACTGAGGGCCACAGAACTGTTACTTAGGGCCACAGAATTGTTACTCGGACAGACACAGAATTATTACTCAGGGACACAGAATTGTTACTGAGGGCCACAGAACCGTTACTTAGTGCCACAGAAACGTTAATCAGGGACACAGAATTGTTACTGAGGGCCACAGAACCGTTACTTAGGGCCACATAAACGTTAATCAGGGACACAGAATTGTTACTGAGGGCCACAGAACCGTTACTTAGGGCCACATAAACGTTAATCAGGGACACAGAACTGTTACTTAGGGCCACAGAAACGTTATTAGGGCCACAGAATTGTTACTCAGGGACAGACAGAATTGTTACTGAGTGCCAGAGAATTGTTACTTAGGGCCACAGAAACGTTATTTAGGGCCACAGAATTGTTACTCAGGGACAGACACAGAATTGTTACTGAGGGCCACAGAACTGTTACTTAGGGCCACAGAAACGTTATTAGGGCCACAGAATTGTTACTCAGGGACAGACAGAATTGTTACTGAGTGCCAGAGAATTGTTACTTAGGGCCACAGAAACGTTATTTAGGGCCACAGAATTGTTACTCAGGGACAGACACAGAATTGTTACTGAGGGCCACAGAACTGTTACTTAGGGCCACAGAAACGTTATTAGGGCCACAGAATTGTTACTCAGGGAAAGACAGAATTGTTACTGAGTGCCAGAGAATTGTTACTTAGGGCCACAGAAACGTTATTTAGGGCCACAGAATTGTTACTGAGGGACAGACACAGAATTGTTACTGAGGGCCACAGAACTGTTACTTAGGGCCACAGAAACGTTATTAGGGCCACAGAATTGTTACTCAGGGACAGACAGAATTGTTACTGAGTGCCAGAGAATTGTTACTTAGGGCCACAGAAACGTTAGTTAGGGCCACAGAATTGTTACTCAGGGACAGACACAGAATTGTTACTGAGGGCCACAGAACTGTTACTTAGGGCCACAGAAACGTTACTTAGGGCCACAGAATTGTTACTCAGGGACAGACACAGAATTGTTACTGAGGGCCACAGAATTGTTACTTAGGGCCACAGAAACATTACTCAGGGACACAGAATTGTTACTGAGGGCCACAGAACCGTTACTTAGGGCCACAGAATTGTTACTCAGGGACAGACACAGAATTGTTACTCAGGGACACAGAATTGTTACTGAGGGCCACAGAACCGTTACTTAGGGCCACAGAAACGTTACTCAGGGACACAGAATTGTTACTGAGGGCCACAGAACCGTTACTTAGGGCCACAGAATTGTTACTCAGGGACAGACACAGAATTGTTACTCAGGGACACAGAATTGTTACTGAGGGCCACAGAACCGTTACTTAGGGCCACAGAAACATTACTCAGGGACACAGAATTGTTACTGAGGGCCACATAACCGTTACTTAGGGCCACATAATTGTTACTCAGGGACAGACACAGAATTGTTACTGAGGGACACAGAATTGTTACTGAGGGCCACAACCGTTACTTAGGGCCACAGAATTGTTACTCAGTGACACAGAATTGTTACTGAGGGCCACAGAACCGTTACTTAGGGCCACATAAACGTTAATCAGGGACACAGAATTGTTACTGAGGGCCACAGAACCGTTACTTAGGGCCACAGAATTGTTACTCACGGACAGACACAGAATTGTTTCTTGAGGGACACAGAATTGTTACTGAGGGCCACAGAACCGTTACTTAGGGCCACAGAATTGTTACTCAGGGACACAGAATTGTTACTGAGGGCCACAGAACTGTTACTTAGGGCCACAGAATTGTTACTCGGACAGACACAGAATTGTTACTCAGGGACACAGAATTGTTACTGAGGGCCACAGAACCGTTACTTAGTGCCACAGAAACGTTAATCAGGGACACAGAATTGTTACTGAGGGCCACAGAACCGTTACTTAGTGCCACAGAAACGTTAATCAGGGACACAGAATTGTTACTGAGGGCCACAGAACCGTTACTTAGGGCCACATAAACGTTAATCAGGGACACAGAATTGTTACTGAGGGCCACAGAACCGTTACTTAGGGCCACAGAATTGTTACTCAGGGACAGACACAGAATTGTTACTGAGGGCCACAGAACTGTTACTTAGGGCCACAGAAACGTTAGTTAGGGCCACAGAATTGTTACTCAGGGTCAGACACAGAACTGTTACTTAGGGCCACAGAACTGTTACTTAGGGCCACAGAAACGTTACTTAGGGCCACAGAATTGTTACTCAGGGACAGACACAGAATTGTTACTGAGGGCCACAGAACTGTTACTTAGGGCCACAGAAACGTTATTAGGGCCACAGAATTGTTACTCCGGGACAGACAGAATTGTTACTGAGTGCCAGAGAATTGTTACTTAGGGCCACAGAAACGTTATTTAGGGCCACAGAATTGTTACTCAGGGACAGACACAGAATTGTTACTGAGGGCCACAGAACTGTTACTTAGGGCCACAGAAACGTTATTAGGGCCACAGAATTGTTACTCAGGGACAGACAGAATTGTTACTGAGTGCCAGAGAATTGTTACTTAGGGCCACAGAAACGTTATTTAGGGCCACAGAATTGTTACTCAGGGACAGACACAGAATTGTTACTGAGGGCCACAGAACTGTTACTTAGGGCCACAGAAACGTTATTAGGGCCACAGAATTGTTACTCAGGGACAGACAGAATTGTTACTGAGTGCCAGAGAATTGTTACTTAGGGCCACAGAAACGTTATTTAGGGCCACAGAATTGTTACTCAGGGACAGACACAGAATTGTTACTGAGGGCCACAGAACTGTTACTTAGGGCCACAGAAACGTTATTAGGGCCACAGAATTGTTACTCAGGGAAAGACAGAATTGTTACTGAGTGCCAGAGAATTGTTACTTAGGGCCACAGAAACGTTATTTAGGGCCACAGAATTGTTACTGAGGGACAGACACAGAATTGTTACTGAGGGCCACAGAACTGTTACTTAGGGCCACAGAAACGTTATTAGGGCCACAGAATTGTTACTCAGGGACAGACAGAATTGTTACTGAGTGCCAGAGAATTGTTACTTAGGGCCACAGAAACGTTAGTTAGGGCCACAGAATTGTTACTCAGGGACAGACACAGAATTGTTACTGAGGGCCACAGAACTGTTACTTAGGGCCACAGAAATGTTACTTAGGGCCACAGAATTGTTACTCAGGGACAGACACAGAATTGTTACTGAGGGCCACAGAATTGTTACTTAGGGCCACAGAAACATTACTCAGGGACACAGAATTGTTACTGAGGGCCACAGAACCGTTACTTAGGGCCACAGAATTGTTACTCAGGGACAGACACAGAATTGTTACTCAGGGACACAGAATTGTTACTGAGGGCCACAGAACCGTTACTTAGGGCCACAGAAACGTTACTCAGGGACACAGAATTGTTACTGAGGGCCACAGAACCGTTACTTAGGGCCACAGAATTGTTACTCAGGGACAGACACAGAATTGTTACTCAGGGACACAGAATTGTTACTGAGGGCCACAGAACCGTTACTTAGGGCCACAGAAACATTACTCAGGGACACAGAATTGTTACTGAGGGCCACATAACCGTTACTTAGGGCCACATAATTGTTACTCAGGGACAGACACAGAATTGTTACTGAGGGACACAGAATTGTTACTGAGGGCCACAACCGTTACTTAGGGCCACAGAATTGTTACTCAGTGACACAGAATTGTTACTAAGGGCCACAGAACCGTTACTTAGGGCCACATAAACGTTAATCAGGGACACAGAATTGTTACTGAGGGCCACAGAACCGTTACTTAGGGCCACAGAATTGTTACTCACGGACAGACACAGAATTGTTTCTTGAGGGACACAGAATTGTTACTGAGGGCCACAGAACCGTTACTTAGGGCCACAGAATTGTTACTCAGGGACACAGAATTGTTACTGAGGGCCACAGAATTGTTACTCGGACAGACACAGAATTGTTACTCAGGGACACAGAATTGTTACTGAGGGCCACAGAACCGTTACTTAGTGCCACAGAAACGTTAATCAGGGACACAGAATTGTTACTGAGGGCCACAGAACCGTTACTTAGTGCCACAGAAACGTTAATCAGGGACACAGAATTGTTACTGAGGGCCACAGAACCGTTACTTAGGGCCACATAAACGTTAATCAGGGACACAGAATTGTTACTGAGGGCCACAGAACCGTTACTTAGGGCCACAGAATTGTTACTCAGGGACAGACACAGAATTGTTACTCAGGGCCACAGAATTGTTACTGAGGGCCACAGAACCGTTACTTAGGGCCACAGAAACGTTACTCAGGGACACAGAATTGTTACTGAGGGCCACATAACCGTTACTTAGGGCCACATAATTGTTACTCAGGGACAGACACAGAATTGTTACTGAGGGACACAGAATTGTTACTGAGGGCCACAACCGTTACTTAGGGCCACAGAATTGTTACTCAGTGACACAGAATTGTTACCGAGGGCCACAGAACCGTTACTTAGGGCCACAGAATTGTTACTCACGGACAGACACAGAATTGTTTCTTGAGGGACACAGAATTGTTACTGAGGGCCACAGAACCGTTACTTAGGGCCACAGAAACGTTAATCAGGGACACAGAATTGTTACTGAGGGCCACAGAACCGTTACTTAGGGCCACAGAATTGTTACTCAGGGACACAGAATTGTTACTGAGGGCCACAGAACTGTTACTTAGGGCCACAGAATTGTTACTCGGACAGACACAGAATTGTTACTCAGGGACACAGAATTGTTACTGAGGGCCACAGAACCGTTACTTAGTGCCACAGAAACGTTAATCAGGGACACAGAATTGTTACTGAGGGCCACAGAACCGTTACTTAGGGCCACATAAACGTTAATCAGGGACACAGAATTGTTACTGAGGGCCACAGAACCGTTACTTAGGGCCACATAAACGTTAATCAGGGACACAGAACTGTTACTTAGGGCCACAGAAACGTTATTAGGGCCACAGAATTGTTACTCAGGGACAGACAGAATTGTTACTGAGTGCCAGAGAATTGTTACTTAGGGCCACAGAAACGTTATTTAGGGCCACAGAATTGTTACTCAGGGACAGACACAGAATTGTTACTGAGGGCCACAGAACTGTTACTTAGGGCCACAGAAACGTTATTAGGGCCACAGAATTGTTACTCAGGGACAGACAGAATTGTTACTGAGTGCCAGAGAATTGTTACTTAGGGCCACAGAAACGTTATTTAGGGCCACAGAATTGTTACTCAGGGACAGACACAGAATTGTTACTGAGGGCCACAGAACTGTTACTTAGGGCCACAGAAACGTTATTAGGGCCACAGAATTGTTACTCAGGGAAAGACAGAATTGTTACTGAGTGCCAGAGAATTGTTACTTAGGGCCACAGAAACGTTAGTTAGGGCCACAGAATTGTTACTCAGGGACAGACACAGAATTGTTACTGAGGGCCACAGAACTGTTACTTAGGGCCACAGAAACGTTACTTAGGGCCACAGAATTGTTACTCAGGGACAGACACAGAATTGTTACTGAGGGCCACAGAATTGTTACTTAGGGCCACAGAAACGTTAGTTAGGGCCACAGAATTGTTACTCAGGGACAGACACAGAATTGTTACTGAGGGCCACAGAACTGTTACTTAGGGCCACAGAAACGTTACTTAGGGCCACAGAATTGTTACTCAGGGACAGACACAGAATTGTTACTGAGGGCCACAGAATTGTTACTTAGGGCCACAGAAACATTACTCAGGGACACAGAATTGTTACTGAGGGCCACAGAACCGTTACTTAGGGCCACAGAATTGTTACTCAGGGACAGACACAGAATTGTTACTCAGGGACACAGAATTGTTACTGAGGGCCACAGAACCGTTACTTAGGGCCACAGAAACGTTACTCAGGGACACAGAATTGTTACTGAGGGCCACAGAACCGTTACTTAGGGCCACAGAATTGTTACTCAGGGACAGACACAGAATTGTTACTCAGGGACACAGAATTGTTACTGAGGGCCACAGAGCCGTTACTTAGGGCCACAGAAACATTACTCAGGGACACAGAATTGTTACTGAGGGCCACATAACCGTTACTTAGGGCCACATAATTGTTACTCAGGGACAGACACAGAATTGTTACTGAGGGACACAGAATTGTTACTGAGGGCCACAACCGTTACTTAGGGCCACAGAATTGTTACTCAGTGACACAGAATTGTTACTGAGGGCCACAGAACCGTTACTTAGGGCCACATAAACGTTAATCAGGGACACAGAATTGTTACTGAGGGCCACAGAACCGTTACTTAGGGCCACAGAATTGTTACTCACGGACAGACACAGAATTGTTTCTTGAGGGACACAGAATTGTTACTGAGGGCCACAGAACCGTTACTTAGGGCCACAGAATTGTTACTCAGGGACACAGAATTGTTACTGAGGGCCACAGAACTGTTACTTAGGGCCACAGAATTGTTACTCGGACAGACACAGAATTGTTACTCAGGGACACAGAATTGTTACTGAGGGCCACAGAACCGTTACTTAGTGCCACAGAAACGTTAATCAGGGACACAGAATTGTTACTGAGGGCCACAGAACCGTTACTTAGTGCCACAGAAACGTTAATCAGGGACACAGAATTGTTACTGAGGGCCACAGAACCGTTACTTAGGGCCACATAAACGTTAATCAGGGACACAGAATTGTTACTGAGGGCCACAGAACCGTTACTTAGGGCCACAGAATTGTTACTCAGGGACAGACACAGAATTGTTACTCAGGGACACAGAATTGTTACTGAGGGCCACAGAACCGTTACTTAGGGCCACAGAAACGTTACTCAGGGACACAGAATTGTTACTGAGGGCCACATAACCGTTACTTAGGGCCACATAATTGTTACTCAGGGACAGACACAGAATTGTTACTGAGGGACACAGAATTGTTACTGAGGGCCACAACCGTTACTTAGGGCCACAGAATTGTTACTCAGTGACACAGAATTGTTACCGAGGGCCACAGAACCGTTACTTAGGGCCACAGAATTGTTACTCACGGACAGACACAGAATTGTTTCTTGAGGGACACAGAATTGTTACTGAGGGCCACAGAACCGTTACTTAGGGCCACAGAAACGTTAATCAGGGACACAGAATTGTTACTGAGGGCCACAGAACCGTTACTTAGGGCCACAGAATTGTTACTCAGGGACACAGAATTGTTACTGAGGGCCACAGAACTGTTACTTAGGGCCACAGAATTGTTACTCGGACAGACACAGAATTGTTACTCAGGGACACAGAATTGTTACTGAGGGCCACAGAACCGTTACTTAGTGCCACAGAAACGTTAATCAGGGACACAGAATTGTTACTGAGGGCCACAGAACCGTTACTTAGGGCCACATAAACGTTAATCAGGGACACAGAATTGTTACTGAGGGCCACAGAACCGTTACTTAGGGCCACATAAATGTTAATCAGGGACACAGAATTGTTACTGAGGGCCACAGAACCGTTACTTAGGGCCACAGAATTGTTACTCACGGACAGACACAGAATTGTTTCTTGAGGGACACAGAATTTTTACTGAGGGCCACAGAACCGTTACTTAGGGCCACAGAAACGTTAATCAGGGACACAGAATTGTTACTGAGGGCCACAGAACCGTTACTTAGGGCCACGTAAACGTTAATCAGGGACAGACACAGAATTGTTACTGAGGGACACAGAATTGTTACTGAGGGCCACAGAACCGTTACTTAGGGCCACATAAACGTTAATCAGGGGGACACAGAATTGTTACTGAGGGCCACAGAAACGTTACTTAGGGCCACATAATTGTTACTCAGGGACAGACACAGAATTGTTACTGAGGGACACAGAATTGTTACTGAGGGACACAGAATTGTTACTTAGGGCCACAGAATTGTTACTCAGGGACAGACACAGAATTGTTACTCAGGGACACAGAATTGTTACTCAGGGACACAGAATCGTTGAATTAAAGAGTATGTCAGACAACATGCAGAGGAGTGGCAGAGGAGGCAATGTTTTAGGAGCGAGCAGACGTGGCAGCAGAGGAAGGGGTCGAGGCAGCACTAGTCGCAGCCAGAGGCCAGTGCTCCCGGTGTCATCCAGCGGTCGTGTCTCCACCAACAACCCTGCCGTCATCGATTGGTTGGCTCGGTCGTCTTCCTCTTCCCAGGTCACCTCTGACACCTACAGCCAACGGTCGGTGGGTACGTCAGACACAACCGTTAGTTGGCATGGCCCGCGACCAAGCCCACTGAAATCACGTGTCCTCTACCTGCCCCTGTCCTTTGGTGTTCCCTCACCAAGCGAAGTATCGCATGCTGTGGGCTCAGCCCCACTGTACAGTGAGGAAGAGCTAACAGAGGGCGGTCAGGAACGGGGGGAGACATCCGCCTTTTCAGCAGCCAGGCGAAGAAGTAGTGGCGAGGAGAGTGGCCCGGTAGCCGGTCTAGAGACAGGTCTGTCTCCTGACCCAGACGCAGCCGAGGGGGCTAGTAGTGAGGCGGAGACCCTACTTGATGATGAGGAGGTTGATCGCACTTGGCAGCCTCGTCGTCATCAGGCTATTGCTTCCGCATCATCAGGAGAAGAGGGTGGCAGCTTGGCAGTGAGCGAAACAGTCGGTGGGTTGCCCAGGAGACAGCAGCAGGGTCGCAGCAGTGTCAGTGGAGCCAAACGGCCACGGAGTAGAGCACCAGCTCCACTGCAGCCTACCACCACGGCCAGTAGTGGTGCCGGTGTGCACGGAGGAAGCAGCAGTCAGCCAGTGAGGAGTATCGGGGGCAAAGTTTCCTACTCGGTGGTGTGGCAATTTTTCGTCAAGCCGCCCGAGGAAGTAAACGTAGCCGTATGTCGACTATGTGGCCAGAAAGTCAAGCGTGGCCAGGGGGCCCATGTTGGGACTACAGCGTTGCGGCAGCATATGCAGCGTCGCCATTTGGTGGCCTGGGAAAACCGTGATAAAGATACGGCGGTTCTGCCCGCCCCAGCCCCCGCTCCATCACCCGCTCCGTTACTTGCTCCGTCACCCGACGTCAATCGCCCTCCATCAGCCAGTCAAGGCTCCAACACCTCTGCTGAGGGGAGTTGTCGCTCGTTGGCATCTTCCGCTCGTTCAGATGCTCCTTCTCCTGCTACTCCTCTTCACGGATTCCGTCAGCAGTCTTTCTTGGAATCCGTTTCCAAGAGACAACAGTTTGCGAGCACGCACTCGACGGTGCAAAAGCTGAACGTCCTCCTGTCCAAGTTGCTGGTGCTGCAGTCCCTCCCTTTCCAAGTGGTGGACTCAGCACCTTTCCAAGAAATGATGGCTTGTGCCGCGCCGCGGTGGAGAGTGCCAAGCCGTCATTTCTTCGCCAAAAAGGCAGTGCCAGCCCTGCATTCACATGTAGAAGAGATGGTGGGCCAGTCTTTGAGCATGTCGGTCTCTGCCAAAGTGCACGGCAGCGCCGACGTGTGGAGCTGTAACTACGGTCAGGGACAGTACATGTCATTTACGGCCCAGTGGGTGAACGTGCTGCCGTCACAGCCGCACCAGCAACTTGGACAGGTCACGCCGCTTTTGCCTCCACGTTTGCACGTCCTTGGTCCACAAAAGATGTCCGCCTCTACCACCTCTTCTTCCGCCGTGTCCTCAGCCACCACCCCCGTGCCAAGTCCCATTACCCGACCGGCATATCACATGTGCAGGGCGCAACGGTGTCACGCTGTTCTGCACCTGGTATGCCTTGGCGAACGTAGTCACACAGGGGAGGAACTTCTGAGTGTAATGAACAGAGAAATCGACAGATGGCTGTCTCCGCGCAAACTGAAAATCGGAACCATGTTGACCGACAACGGAAAGAACATGGTGTCTGCTCTGCGTCAAGGAAGGTTGTGCCATGCGCCATGCATGGCTCACGTGTTCAATCTGGTTGTCAAGCGGTTCCTAAAATCCACCATCCCACTGCAAGACATCCTTAAAATGTCACGTAAACTTTGCATGCATTTCAGCCATTCCTACACCGCAAAGCACACCCTCATTGAGCTGCAGCGGCAGAACGGAATTCCACATCATCGCCTGATCTGCGACGTTGCAACAAGGTGGAATTCAACCCTACACATGTTAGACCGCCTTTACGAGCAGCGAAAGGCCATCACCGATTTCCTGATGTTACAAGCGGATAAAGGTACTCCCCTGTGTAACTTCGATGTCAGCCATTGGCAGCTCATGCGTGACACCTGCCGCTTGCTCAGGCCCTTTGAGGAGGCCACGCTATTCGTGAGTCGGCAGGACTATGGGATGAACGAGGTCATTCCTCTGTTGCACGTCCTTGAACAAATGCTGTTAACAATGGCTGGTCAGGGTGCGGTAGACGTGGCGCACAGATCTCAACGCCACATGACCCCTGTGGGGGCAGGACAGGAAGAAGAGGAGGAGGTAGAGGAGGACATTGGTGCTCAGGAATTATTGAGTGAAATGGGTGGTTTTTCCACTCAGCGGACAGGAGTGGAGGAGCAGGAGCATCTGGTAGAGGAGGAGGAGGAGGAGACAGAGGACCCAGACGCACCGTGGCAGTATGCTGTGGAGATGGAGGCAGGGAGTCCCTCGCATTCCTTGGCACAAATGGCCCATAGCATGCTCGGTTGCTTGCGTAGCGACAGCCGAATAATAACCATCAGACAGAGGGATGACTTTTGGCTGTCCACCTTGTTGGACCCTCGCTACCGTTCCAAAATGGTGGCCTTTTTCACACCTGCTGAGAGGGAGGCCAAAATAACGTACTATAAAAACCACCTATGTAGTCAGTTGGTCTCTGCCTTTGTGCGCCAACGTCCATCCTCAGACACTGTGGGCCCTGTGCGCTTGCGTTCCGCTGCCATGGCAGCAGGGGAGGGGTGGGGTGGTAGGAGCAGTGGCAGCTCCACCAGCAGCGGCTGCCTCAGTCTGCAGTCGATGATGAGTAGCTTTCTTCACCAGCGCAGTGAGGAAACTACTAACCAGCCGCAGCAGCAGCAGCAGCATCAGGTGGACCTGGAGCAGGACCTCAAACAACAGGCTTGGGCCTACTTGGACAGCACCCTGCCAACCGAGGTAGACAATCCCCTTGACTACTGGGCAACGAAACTTGACCTTTGGCCCCAACTAGCTGAATTTGCCCTTGAGAGGCTGTCATGCCCGGCCAGTAGCGTGGCATCGGAGCGCGTGTTTAGTGCGGCAGGAGGTATTGCAACTCCGTGGAGGACACGACTGTCCACCCAAAGTGTGGAGAGACTCACGGTTGTGAAAATGAATCAGGCGTGGATTAGTCTGGATTTCAAACCACTAGTTCCTGACACAACTGACTAAATCCGCCATGAATCATGCCCCAAACATGTGCCACTTTCAGTTCTCCTCACACTGCTGGTGTGTTCCATTTTTTGTCATAGGGTGCTGGCAGATTACGGGCCTCCCATAGCTGCTGCCAGGCCCCTAATCTGCCATGGGCCCCTATATACCGCCTCCTCATGCTGCTGCCAAGTCCAGAGTCTCTCATGGGTCCCTGTACGGCCTCCCATTGCTGCTGTCTCCATCGCCACACTCTGCCATGTGCCACTTTCAGGTCTCCTCACACTGCTGGTGTGTTCAATTTTTTGACATAGGGTGCTGGCAGATTACGGGCCTCCCATAGCTGCTGCCAGGCCCCTAATCTGCCATGGGCCCCTATACCGCCTCCTCATGCTGCTGGCAAGTCCAGAGTCTTTCATGGGTCCCTGTACGGCCTCCCATTGCTGCTGTCTCCATCGCCACACTCTGCCATGTGCCACTTTCAGGTCTCCTCACACTGCTGGTGTGTTGAATTTTTTGACATAGGGTGCTGGCAGATTACGGGCCTCCCATAGCTGCTGCCAGGCCCCTAATCTGCCATGGGCCCCTATACCGCCTCCTCATGCTGCTGCCAGGTCCACAGTCTCTCATGGGTCCCTGTACGGCCTCCCATTGCTGCTGTCTCCATCGCCACACTCTGCCATGTGCCACTTTCAGGTCTCCTCACACACTGCTGGTGTGTTCCATTTTTTGTCATAGGGTGCTGGCAGATTACGGGCCTCCCATTGCTGCTGTCAGGCCTGTAATCTGCCATGGGCCCCGGTACCGCCTGGTCACGCTGCTGCTGGGTCCACAGTGTGACATGGGTCCCTGTACCGCCTCCCATTGCTCCCACTCTGCCATGTGCCACTTTCAGGTCTCCTCACACTCCTGCTGGTTTCCATTTTGTCATAGGTTGCTGGCAGATTACAGGCCTCCTATAGGTGCTGCCAGGCCCCAAATCTGCCATGGGCCCCCGTACCGCCTCGTCACGCTGCTGCTGGGTCCACAGTGTGACATGGGTCCCTGTACCGCCTCCCATTGCTCCCACTCTGCCATGTGCCACTTTCAGGTCTCCTCACACTCCTGCTGGTTTCCATTTTGCCATCGGTTGCTGTATGGCCTCCCATTGCTGCTACCTCCACCGCCACACTGTGGCTCCAAACACTGGTTTTGGCCCCGTGACTGGCCAAATGAGTGAAGTGTGCGGTGATTCTAAGATCGACGGCACTCATCTGCATGTCATACTGACTGACAGTATTATTTCTCTTCCCCAGCAGACTCCAAGGGCATTTAAATTAAAGGTACTGTGTTCTGCACTAATATTAAGTATCTCTGAAGCCTAGAAACACCCTTTTTTAAGTTAAATTCACAGCGAATATATTCGACTCGAATCGAATATTTTCCACGAATTCGCCGAATCAGTCGAATCGAATTCTAGAATACTTCGCTCATCTCTAATCACCATGTATAATACATAAGGGGGGGATATGATCTCCATGTATAATATATAAGGGGGATATGATCTCCATGTATAATACATAAGGGGGGGATATGATCACCATGTATAATACATAAGGGGGGGATATGATCTCCAGGTATAAATACATATGGGGGGATATGATCTCCAGGTATAATACAAAAGGGGGGATATGATCTCCATGTATAATACATAAGGGGGGATATGATCTCCATGTATAATACATAAGGGGGGATATGATCTCCATGTATAATACATAAGGGGGGATATGATCTCCAGGTATAAATACATATGGGGGGATATGATCTCCAGGTATAATACATAAGGGGGGATATGATCTCCATGTATAATACATAAGGGGGGATATGATCTCCATGTATAATACATAAGGGGGGATATGATCTCCAGGTATAAATACATATGGGGGGATATGATCTCCAGGTATAATACATAAGGGGGGATATGATCTCCATGTATAATACATAAGGGGGGATATGATCTCCATGTATAATACATAAGGGGGATATTTTCTCCATGTATAATACATAAGGGGGGATATGATCTCCATGTATAATACATAAGGGGGGGTATAATCTCCATGTATAATACATAAGGGGGGATATGATCTCCATGTATAATACATAAGGGGGGATATGATCTCCATGTATAATACATAAGGGGGAATATGATCACCATGTATAATACATAAGGGGGGATATGATCTCCATTTATAATACATAAGGGGGGATATGATCACCATGTATAATACATAAGGGGGGATATGATCTCCATGTATAATACATAAGGGGGATATGATCACCATGTATAATACATAAGGGGGGATATGATCTCCTTTTATAATACATAAGGGGGGATATGATCTCATGTATAATACATAAGGGGGGGGTATAATCTTCATGTATAATACATAAGGGGGGATATGATCACCATGTATAATACATAAGGGGGAATATGATCACCATGTATAATACATAAGGGGGGATATGATCTCCATTTATAATACATAAGGGGGGATATGATCTCCATGTATAA
This sequence comes from Staurois parvus, assembly GCF_062004578.1. Classification (NCBI taxonomy): domain Eukaryota; kingdom Metazoa; phylum Chordata; class Amphibia; order Anura; family Ranidae; genus Staurois; species Staurois parvus. The sequence goes on from NW_028319144.1 coordinate 249,585, forward strand.
TACATAAGGGGGGATATGATCTCCATGTATAATACATAAGGGGGATATGATCACCATGTATAATACATAAGGGGGGATATGATCTCCATGTATAATACATAAGGGGGGATATGATCTCTGTGTATAATACATAAGGGGGATATGATCTCCGTGTATAATACATAAGGGGGATATGATCTCCATGTATAATACATAAGGGGGGATATGACCTCCATGTATAATACATAAGGGGGGATATGATCTCCATGTATAATACATAAGGGGGATATGATCTCCATGTATAATACATAAGGGGGGATATGATCTCCATGTATAATAAATAAGGGAATATCCAACTGCCTCTTGGTGGATGAGGAAGGAATTTGAGCATAATGGATCAGAGTCCGATCTATTATGCTCCCCAATCCGCAGATCCGATCCATCCTGCGGGGATCGTCGGCATGCAACCTATACGAAGTGACACCGGACCCACTCCACGAAAAGGTAAGTTGTAAAGCAAGCTGACTAATCCCGCAGAATGGATTGGATCTGCAGATTGGGGTGCATAACGGATCGGACTCTGATCCATTATGCTCAATCCACAGATCTGATCCATCCTGTGGGGATAGTCGGCTTGCTTTACAACTTACCTTTTCATGGAGCGGGTCTGGTGTCACTTCGTATAGGTTGCATGCCGATGACCCGTGCAGTAAGTGTCACCCATTGCAGCGCACACCCACCGCACCTGCCTCGGGACGCCCCTGCTTCCATGGTGGAAAAAGTCCCACTCTCTCCACAATAAGGACTTTCTTGTAACATAAAGAAGACTTACCCATGCTGAGCACACCCGACTCCACGAGGAGAAGAAAGAAAACCAAAGGGGTTCCAGAAATCATCCTGCTGGCGTTTTATACAGGTATCAGAGGATCCTGGAGGGAAAACAAAGGCAAATGTCCATGACATTGACCAAGGAGAGCACAGAAATCCAAGGCTGTCTGGTATTTATTTAGCCTCTTGTTCCCGCCCACAGTACAGGGCTGCCCGTACAGCGTGACGGTTTAATGTCTGTTAGGTTTGCCATTTATTACAAAGTTATGTTACCTCCCCTTCAGTCTATTATGAATGCTGCTGCTAAACTCATCCACCTTACCAACTGATCAGCGACTGCTGCTAGACTCATACCCTTACCAACCGATCAGCGACTGTTGCCAGACTCATCCACCTTACCAACCGATCAGCGACTGCTGCTAGACTCGTCCACCTTACCAACCGATCAGCGTCTGCTGCTGGACTCATCCACCTTACCAACCGATCAGCGACTGCTCCTAGACTCATCCACCTTACCAACCGATCAGCGACTGCTCCTAGACTCATCCACCTTACCAACCGATCAGCGACTGCTCCTAGACTCCTCCACCTTACCAACCGATCAGCGACTGCTGCTAGACTCACATCTTACCAATCGATCAGCGACTGCCGCTAGACTCCTCCACCTTACCAACCGATCAGCGACTGCTCCTAGACTCATCCACCTTACCAACCGATCAGCGACTGCTGCCCCTCTCTGCCAATCCTTCCACTGGCTTCCACTTACGTAACATATAAAAATTCAAAATACTAACCGCACCAAATAAAAGCACCACTATATTGTATACATAGAGGATACTTTATATAACACATTGTATACATAGGGGATACTTTATATAATACATTGTATACATAGGAGATACTTTATATAATACATTGTATACATAGAGGATACTTTATATAATACATTGTATACATAGAGGATACTTTATATAATACATTGTATACATAGAGGATACTTTATATAATACATTGTATACATAGAGGATACTTTATATAATGCATTGTATTCATAGAGGATACTTTATATAATACATTGTATACATAGAGGTTACTTTATATAATACATTGTATACATAGAAGATACTTTATATAATACATTGTATACATAGAGGATACTTTATATAATACATTGTATACATAGAGGATACTTTATATAATACATTGTATACATAGAGGATACTTTATATAATACATTGTATACATAGGAGATACTTTATATAATACATTGTATACAGAGAGTATACTTTATATAATACATTGTATACATAGAGGATACTTTATATAATATATTGTATACATAGAGGATACTTTATATAATATATTGTATACATAGAGGATACTTTATATAATACATTGTATACATAGAGTATACTTTATATAATACATTGTATACATAGGGGATACTTTATGTAATGCATTGTATACATAGAGGATACTTTATATAATACATTGTATACATAGAGGATACTTTATATAACACATTGTATACATAGGGGATACTTTATATAATACATTGTATATATAGGGGATACTTTATATACTATGTGTTAGATTAGCGCATTTAACCCTTTGATCGCCTCTATTAACCCTTTGATCACCCCGTCACCCAACCAGTGCCATTAGTACAGTGTCAGTATGTAGAATCTTTCAGCGATCACTGCATTCCTGACACTAGCAACGTCAGATAGCGTCAGGGTTAGTTAGTGCCCCTCCCCAGCCAAGGTCAGCTAGCATTAGATTTCCCGCACACTATCGCACTCGCGCTATAGATCACTGATCCCCCGCCGTTACTAGTTTAGTGTTTGTACGGATCTATACATTGATCACATACAGAACTATACTAGTGCCCCCTTTGTATAGTGTCCTCAAAAATGCAGAGTTAGCAGGATCGGCCCCGTTTGCTCCCAGCAGTAGTGTTTAGCCCCTCCGCTGTTTTTCACAGAAGATTTGTGCCAATTGATTGTGGGCCAAAGCAATGTATACGCAGAACAATACATGGCCGCCCACCCAAGTTCAGCTCTTGCCAGACAATTTGCATGGACACCTATCACAGTTTCTGAATTTAAAACTCTTTTGGGCCTAACCCTCAACACGGCATTACAGAAAAGAATGAATTGTGGTCATGTTGATCCACAGAGTCGATTCATCGTATGCCTCTCTTGCTGTTACATATATGCCCAGCATGGACCAGCAATGTACTGGTACGTCACTGGCTTCCACTAGCCTAACGTATAGAATTCAAAATACTAACCGCAGCATACAAAGCCATCCACAACACTGCCTCTAGCTACATCACCAACCTCATCCGCAGATACCACCCAAATCGCCCGCTACTCCCAAGACCTCTTGCTCTCTAGCTTCCTCGTCACCTGCTCCCAGGACTTCTCCAGAGCCTCTCCCATCCTCTGGCACTCCCTACCCCAGTGTGTCCGGTCAGCCCCCACCTTGTCTGCCTTTGGTCAATCTTTGAAAACTCACTTATTCAGTGAAGCCTACCCCACTTCCACCTAAGGACCATACTTGACCCACCTCCATCAGATCATCCCCCACAGCTATCACCTTTTGTATCACCCCCCCCCCCCCCCCTTTAGATTGTAAGCTCCATGAGCCGGGTCCTCATATTCCTTCTGTAGTGAAATGTATTGTAATTGTACTGTCTCCCTTATATTGTAAAGCGCTGAGCAGACTGTGGGCGCCATATAAATCCTGTATAATAATAATAATGTGGAATAAGCTGGAATGTTTTCTTGTGTATAATAATAATGACAACAATAATAATAATAATAATAATTATTATTATTATTAGAGATGAGCGAATCGAACTTGGCGAAGTGGAATTCGTTTCGAATATTAGGAAAATTTCGATTCGCGCCGAATCCGAAAATTAGCAGACTTCGGATGCGCGAATCGAAATTTTTCCTAAAATGGCGGCGACATGTGTGGCGACGGAGCGGGGATCTCTGGGAAGGCGCGCAGACAAGGTGCGCTGACCCATAATGCATTCATTCATGACATGTGATCGCATTAGCCAATCACCAGCCAGCCAGCCCGCACTGTGTAATGGTCGAGCTATAAATTGCGGCCATTTTAGAATTCTCCATTAGCCTCCAGTCATTCAAGAGAGGCAGACCTGTCTGTATTGAGGGACAGAGTTAGGGCCACTGAATCGTTTTTTAGGGACACAGAACCGTTACTTAGGGACACAGAACCGTTACTTAGGGACACAGAACCGTTACTTAGGGACACAGAACCGTTACTTAGGGCCACAGAATCGTTACTTAGGGACACAGAACCGTTACTTAGGGACACAGAACCGTTACTTAGGGACACAGAACCGTTACTTAGGGACACAGAACCGTTACTTAGGGCCACAGAACCGTTACATACGGACACAGAACCGTTACTTAGGAACACAGAACCGTTACTTAGGGACACAGAACCGTTACTTAGGGACACAGAACCGTTACTTAGGGACACAGAACCGTTACTTAGGGACACAGAACCGTTACATAGGGACACAGAACCGTTACTTAGGGCCACAGAATCGTTACTTAGGGACACAGAACCGTTACATAGGGACACAGAACCGTTACTTAGGGACACAGAACCGTTACATAGGGACACAGAACCGTTACTTAGGGCCACAGAATCATTACTTAGGGACACAGAACCGTTACTTAGGGACACAGAACCGTTACTTAGGGACACAGAACCGTTACTTAGGGCCACAGAACCGTTACATACGGACACAGAACCGTTACTTAGGAACACAGAACCGTTACTTAGGGACACGCAATCGTTACTTAGGGACACAGAACCGTTACTTAGGGACACAGAACCGTTACTTAGGGACACAGAATTGTTACTCAGGGACAGACATAGAATTGTTACTCAGGGACAGACACAGAATTGTTACTGAGGGACAGACACAGAATTGTTACTGAGGGACACAGAATTGTTACTGAGGGACACAGAATTGTTACTCAGGGACACAGAATTGTTACTCAGGGACAGACACAGAATTGTTACTCAGGGATAGACACAGAATTGTTACTGAGGGACAGACACAGAATTGTTACTGAGGGACACAGAATTGTTACTGAGGGACACAGAATTGTTACTGAGGGACACAGAATTGTTACTCAGGGACAGACACAGAATTGTTACTCAGGGACAGACACAGAATTGTTACTCAGGGACAGACACAGAATTGTTACTCAGGGACAGACACAGAATTATTACTGAGGGACACAGAATTGTTACTGAGGGACACAGAATTGTTACTGAGGGACACAGAATTGTTACTCAGGGACACAGAATTGTTACTTAGGGACACAGAACCGTTACATAGGGACACAGAACCGTTACTTAGGGCCACAGAATCGTTACTTAGGGACACAGAACCGTTACTTAGGGACACAGAACCGTTACTTAGGGACACAGAACCGTTACATAGGGACACAGAACCGTTACTTAGGGCCACAGAATCATTACTTAGGGACACAGAACCGTTACTTAGGGACACAGAACCGTTACTTAGGGACACAGAACCGTTACTTAGGGCCACAGAACCGTTACATACGGACACAGAACCGTTACTTAGGAACACAGAACCGTTACTTAGGGACACGCAATCGTTACTTAGGGACACAGAACCGTTACTTAGGGACACAGAACCGTTACTTAGGGACACAGAATTGTTACTCAGGGACAGACATAGAATTGTTACTCAGGGACAGACACAGAATTGTTACTCAGGGACAGACACAGAATTGTTACTGAGGGACAGACACAGAATTGTTACTGAGGGACACAGAATTGTTACTGAGGGACACAGAATTGTTACTCAGGGACACAGAATTGTTACTCAGGGACAGACACAGAATTGTTACTCAGGGATAGACACAGAATTGTTACTGAGGGACAGACACAGAATTGTTACTGAGGGACACAGAATTGTTACTGAGGGACACAGAATTGTTACTGAGGGACACAGAATTGTTACTCAGGGACAGACACAGAATTGTTACTCAGGGACAGACACAGAATTGTTACTCAGGGACAGACACAGAATTGTTACTCAGGGACAGACACAGAATTATTACTGAGGGACACAGAATTGTTACTGAGGGACACAGAATTGTTACTGAGGGACACAGAATTGTTACTCAGGGACACAGAATTGTTACTCAGGGACACAGAATTGTTACTCAGGGACAGACACAGAATTGTTACTGAGGGACAAAGAATTGTTACTGAGGGACACAGAATTGTTACTCAGGGACACAGAATTGTTACTCAGGGACACAGAATTGTTACTCAGGGACAGACACAGAATTGTTACTGAGGGACACAGAATTGTTACTGAGGGACACAGAATTGTTACTGAGGGACACAGAATTGTTACTCACGGACAGACACAGAATTGTTACTGAGGGACACAGAATTGTTACTGAGGGACACAGAATTGTTACTCAGGGACACAGAATTGTTACTCAGGGACACAGAATTGTTACTCAGGGACACAGAATTGTTACTCAGGGACAGACACATAATTGTTACTGAGGGACACAGAATTGTTACTGAGGGACACAGAATTGTTACTCAGGGACACAGAATTGTTACTCAGGGACAGACACAGAATTGTTACTGAGGGACACAGAATTGTTACTGAGGGACACAGAATTGTTACTCAGGGACACAGAATTGTTACTCAGGGACAGACACAGAATTGTTACTGAGGGACACAGAATTGTTACTGAGGGACACAGAATTGTTACTCAGGGACAGACACAGAATTGTTACTGAGGGACACAGAATTGTTACTCAGGGACACAGAATTGTTACTCAGGGACACAGAATTGTTACTCAGGGACAGACACAGAATTGTTACTGAGGGACACAGAATTGTTACTGAGGGACACAGAATTGTTACTGAGGGACACAGAATTGTTACTGAGGGACACAGAATTGTTTCTCAGGGACACAGAATTGTTACTCAGGGACACAGAATTGTTACTCAGGGACAGACACATATTTGTTACTGAGGGACACAGAATTGTTACTGAGGGACACAGAATTGTTACTCAGGGACACAGAATTGTTATTCAGGGACAGACACAGAATTGTTACTGAGGGACACAGAATTGTTACTTAGGGACAGACACAGAATTGTTACTGAGGGACACAGAATTGTTACTCAGGGACACAATTGTTACTCAGGGACACAGAATTGTTACTCAGGGACACAGAATTATTACTGAGGGACAGACACAGAATTGTTACTGAGGGACACAGAATTGTTACTGAGGGACACAGAATTGTTACTGAGGGACACAGAATTATTGCTCAGGGACAGACACATAATTGTTACTCAGGGACAGACACAGAATTGTTACTGAGGGACAGACACATAATTGTTACTGAGGGACACAGAATTGTTACTGAGGGACACAGAATTGTTACTCAGGCACACAGAATTGTTACTCAGGGACACAGAATTGTTACTCAGGGACAGACACAGAATTGTTACTGAGGGACACAGAATTGTTACTGAGGGACACAGAATTGTTACTGAGGGACACAGAATTGTTACTCAGGGACACAGAATTGTTACTCAGGGACAGACACAGAATTGTTACTGAGGGACACAGAATTGTTACTGAGGGACACAGAATTGTTACTCAGGGACACAGAATCGTTGAATTAAAGAGTATGTCAGACAACACGCAGAGGAGTGGCAGAGGAGGCAATGTTTTAGGAGCGAGCAGACGTGGCAGCAGAGGAAGGGGTCGAGGCAGCACTAGTCGCAGCCAGAGGCCTGTGCTCCCGGTGTCATCCAGCGGTCGTGTCTCCACCAACAACCCTGCCATCATCGATTGGTTGGCTCGGTCGTCTTCCTCTTCCCAGGTCACTTCTGACACCTACAGCCAACAGTCGGTGTGTACATCAGACACAACCGTTAGTTGGCATGGCCCGGGAGCAAGCCCACTGAAATCACGTGTCCTCTACCTGCCCCTGTCCTTTGCTGTTTCCTCACCAAGCGAAGTATCGCATGCTGTGGGCTCAGCCCCACTGTACAGTGAGGACGAGCTAACAGAGGGCGGTCAGGAACGGGGGGAGACATCCGCCTCTTCAGCCGCCAGGCAAAGAAGTACTGGCGAGGAGAGTGGCTCGGTAGCCGGTCTAGAGACAGGTCTGTCTCCTGACCCACAAGCAGCCGAGGGGGCTAGTAGTGAGGCGGAGACCCTAATTGATGATGATGAGGCTGATCGCACTTGGCAGCCTCGTCGTCATCAGGCTATTGCTTCCGCATCATCAGGAGAAGAGGGTGCCAGCTTGGCAGCGAGCAAAACAGTCGGTGGGTTGCCCAGGAGGCAGCAGGGTCGCAGCAGTGTCAGTGGAGCCAAACGGCCACGGAGTAGAGCACCAGCTCCACTGCAGCCTACCACCACGGCCAGTAGTGGTGCCGGTGTGCACGGAGGAAGTAGCAGTCAGCCAGTGAGGAGTAGCGGGGGCAAAGTTTCCTACTCGGCGGTGTGGCAATTTTTCGTCAAGCCGCCGAGGAAGTAAACGTAGCCGTATGTCGACTATGTGGCCAGAAAGTCAAGCGTGGCCATGTGCCCAAAGTGCCATGTGCCACTTTCAGGTCTCCTCACACTGCTGGTGCTGTCCATTTTGTCATAGGGTGCTGGCAGATTACGGGCCTCCCATTGCTGCTGCCAGGCCTGTAATCTGCCATGGGCCCCTGTACCGCCTCCTCATGCTGCTGCCAGGTCCAGAGTGTCTCATGGGTCCCTGTACGGCCTCCCATTGCTGCTGTCTCCATCGCCACACTCTGCCATGTGCCACTTTCAGGTCTCCTCACACTGCTGGTGGGTTCCATTTTGTCATAGGGTGCTGGTAGATTACGGGCCTCCCATTGCTGCTGCCAGGCCTGTAATCTGCCATGGGCCCCTGTACCGCCTCCTCATGCTGCTGCCAGGTCCACAGTGTCTCATGGGTCCCTGTACCGCCTCCCATTGCTGCTGTCTCCATCGCCACACTCTGCCATGTGCCACTTTCAGGTCTCCTCACACTGCTGCTGGGTTCCATTTTGTCATAGGATGCTGGCAGATTACGGGCCTCCCATTGCTGCGGCCAGGCCCCTAATCTGCCATGGGCCCCTGTACCGCCTCCTCATGCTGCTGCCAGGTCCACAGTGTGTCATGGGTCCCTGTACGGCCTCCCATTGCTGCTGTCTCCATCGCCACACTCTGCCATGTGCCACTTTCAGGTCTCCTCACACTGCTGCTGGGTTCCATTTTGTCATAGGGTACTGGCAGATTACGGGCCTCCCATTGCTGCTGCCAGGCCTGTAATCTGGCATGGGCTCCTGTACCGCCTCCTCATGCTGCTGCTGCCAGGTCCACAGTGTGTCATGGGTCCCTGTACCGCCTCCCATTGCTGCGGTCTCCATCGCCACACTCTGCCATGTGCCACTTTCAGGTCTCCTCACACTGCTGCTGGGTTCCATTTTGTCATAGGGTGCTGGCAGATTACGGGCCTCCCATTGCTGCTGCCAGGCCTGTAATCTGCCATGGGCCCCTGTACCGCCTCCTCATGCTGCTGCCAGGTCCACAGTGTCTCATGGGTCCCTGTACCGTCTCCCATTGCTGCTGTCTCCATCGCCACACTCTGCCATGTGCCACTTTCAGGTCTCCTCACACTTCTGCTGGGTTCCATTTTGTCATAGGATGCTGGCAGATTACGGGCCTCCCATTGCTGCGGCCAGGCCCCTAATCTGCCATGGGCCCCTGTACCGCCTCCTCATGCTGCTGCCAGGTCCACAGTGAGTCATGGGTCCCTGTACGGCCTCCCATTGCTGCTGTCTCCATCGCCACACTCTGCCATGTGCCACTTTCAGGTCTCCTCACACTGCTGCTGGGTTCCATTTTGTCATAGGGTGCTGGCAGATTACGGGCCTCCCATTGCTGCTGCCAGGCCTGTAATCTGCCATGGGCCCCTGTACCGCCTCCTCATGCTGCTGCCAGGTCCACAGTGTCTCATGGGTCTCTGTACGGCATCCCATTGCTGCTGCCTCCATCGCCACACTCTGCCATGTGCCACTTTCAGGTCTCCTCACACTGCTGCTGGGTTCCATTTTGTCATAGGGTGCTGGCAGATTACGGGCCTCCCATTGCTGCTGCCAGGCCTGTAATCTGCCATGGGCCCCTGTACCGCCTCCTCATGCTGCTGCCAGGTCCACAGTGTCTCATGGGTCCCTGTACCGCCTCCCATTGCTGCTGTCTCCATCGCCACACTCTGCCATGTGCCACTTTCAGGTCTCCTCACACTGCTGCTGGGTTCCATTTTGTCATAGGGTGCTGGCAGATTACGGGCCTCCCATTGCTGCTGCCAGGCCTGTAATCTGCCATGGGCCCCTGTACCGCCTCCTCATGCTGCTGCCAGGTCCACCGTGTCTCATGGGTCCCTGTACCGCCTCCCATTGCTGCTGTCTCCATCGCCACACTCTGCCATGTGCCACTTTCAGGTCTCCTCACACTGCTGCTGGGTTCCATTTTGTCATAGGGTGCTGGCAGATTACGTGCCTCCCATTGCTGCTGCCAGGCCCGTAATCTGCCATGGGCCCCTGTACCGCCTCCTCATGCTGCTGCCAGATCCACAGTGTGTCATGGGTCCCTGTACGGCCTCCCATTGCTGCTGTCTCCATCGCCACACTCTGCCATGTGCCACTTTCAGGTCTCCTCACACTGCTGCTGGGTTCCATTTTGTCATAGGATGCTGGCAGATTACGGGCCTCCCATTGCTGCGGCCAGGCCCCTAATCTGCCATGGGCCCCTGTACCGCCTCCTCATGCTGCTGCCAGGTCCACAGTGAGTCATGGGTCCCTGTACGGCCTCCCATTGCTGCTGTCTCCATCGCCACACTCTGCCATGTGCCACTTTCAGGTCTCCTCACACTGCTGCTGGGTTCCATTTTGTCATAGGGTGCTGGCAGATTACGGGCCTCCCATTGCTTCTGCCAGGCCCCTAATCTGCCATGGGCCCCTGTACCGCCTCCTCATGCTGCTGCCAGGTCCACAGTGTCTCATGGGTCTCTGTACGGCATCCCATTGCTGCTGCCTCCATCGCCACACTCTGCCATGTGCCACTTTCAGGTCTCCTCACACTGCTGCTGGGTTCCATTTTGTCATAGGGTGCTGGCAGATTACGGGCCTCCCATTGCTGCTGCCAGGCCTGTAATCTGCCATGGGCCCCTGTACCGCCTCCTCATGCTGCTGCCAGGTCCACAGTGTCTCATGGGTCCCTGTACCGCCTCCCATTGCTGCTGTCTCCATCGCCACACTCTGCCATGTGCCACTTTCAGGTCTCCTCACACTGCTGCTGGGTTCCATTTTGTCATAGGGTGCTGGTAGATTACGTGCCTCCCATTGCTGCTGCCAGGCCCGTAATCTGCCATGGGCCCCTGTACCGCCTTCTCATGCTGCTGCCAGGTCCACAGTGTGTCATGGCTCCCTGTACGGCCTCCCATTGCTGCTGTCTCCATCGCCACACTCTGCCATGTGCCACTTTCAGGTCTCCTCACACTGCTGCTGGGTTCCATTTTGTCATAGGGTACTGGCAGATTACGGGCCTCCCATTGCTGCTGCCAGGCCTGTAATCTGGCATGGGCCCCTGTACCGCCTCCTCATGCTGCTGCCAGGTCCACAGTGTCTCATGAGTCCCTGTACCGCCTCCCATTGCTGCTGTCTCCATCGCCACACTCTGCCATGTGCCACTTTCAGGTCTCCTCACACTGCTGCTGGGTTCCATTTTGTCATAGGGTGCTGGCAGATTACGGGCCTCCCATTGCTGCTGCCAGGCCTGTAATCTGGCATGGGCCCCTGTACCGCCTCCTCATGCTGCTGCCAGGTCCACAGTGTCTCATGGGTCCCTGTACCGTCTCCCATTGCTGCTGTCTCCATCGCCACACTCTGCCATGTGCCACTTTCAGGTCTCCTCACACTTCTGCTGGGTTCCATTTTGTCATAGGATGCTGGCAGATTACGGGCCTCCCATTGCTGCGGCCAGGCCCCTAATCTGCCATGGGCCCCTGTACCGCCTCCTCATGCTGCTGCCAGGTCCACAGTGAGTCATGGGTCCCTGTACGGCCTCCCATTGCTGCTGTCTCCATCGCCACACTCTGCCATGTGCCACTTTCAGGTCTCCTCACACTGCTGCTGGGTTCCATTTTGTCATAGGGTGCTGGCAGATTACGGGCCTCCCATTGCTGCTGCCAGGCCTGTAATCTGCCATGGGCCCCTGTACCGCCTCCTCATGCTGCTGCCAGGTCCACAGTGTCTCATGGGTCCCTGTACCGCCTCCCATTGCTGCTGTCTCCATCGCCACACTCTGCCATGTGCCACTTTCAGGTCTCCTCACACTGCTGCTGGGTTCCATTTTGTCATAGGATGCTGGCAGATTACGGGCCTCCCATTGCTGCGGCCAGGACCCTAATCTGCCATGGGCCCCTGTACCGCCTCCTCATGCTGCTGCCAGGTCCACAGTGTCTCATGGGTCCCTGTACCGCCTCCCATTGCTGCTGTCTCCATCGCCACACTCTGCCATGTGCCACTTTCAGGTCTCCTCACACTGCTGCTGGGTTCCATTTTGTCATAGGGTGCTGGCAGATTACGGGCCTCCCATTGCTGCTGCCAGGCCTGTAATCTGGCATGGGCCCCTGTACCGCCTCCTCATGCTGCTGCCAGGTCCACAGTGTCTCATGGGTCCCAGTACGGCCTCCCATTGCTGCTGTCTCCATCGCCACACTCTGCCATGTGCCACTTTCAGGTCTCCTCACACTGCTGCTGGGTTCCATTTTGTCATAGGGTGCTGGCAGATTACGGGCCTCCCATTGCTGCTGCCAGGCCTGTAATCTGGCATGGGCCCCTGTACCGCCTCCTCATGCTGCTGCCAGGTCCACAGTGTCTCATGGGTCCCTGTACCGCCTCCCATTGCTGCTGTCTCCATCGCCACACTCTGCCATGTGCCACTTTCAGGTCTCCTCACACTGCTGCTGGGTTCCATTTTGTCATAGGATGCTGGCAGATTACGGGCCTCCCATTGCTGCGGCCAGGCCCCTAATCTGCCATGGGCCCCTGTACCGCCTCCTCATGCTGCTGCTGCCAGGTCCACAGTGTCTCATGGGTCCCTGTACCGCCTCCCATTGCTGCTGTCTTCATCGCCACACTCTGCCATGTGCCACTTTCAGGTCTCCTCACACTGCTGCTGGGTTCCATTTTGTCATAGGGTGCTGGCAGATTACAGGCCTCCCATTGCTGCTGCCAGGCCCCTAATCTGCCATGGGCCCCTGTACCGCCTCCTCATGCTGCTGCTGCCAGGTCCACAGTGTGTCATGGGTCCCTGTACCGCCTCCCATTGCTGCTGTCTCCATCGCCACACTCTGCCATGTGCCACTTTCAGGTCTCCTCACACTGCTGGTGGGTTCCATTTTGTCATAAGGTGCTGGCAGATTACGTGCCTCCCATTGCTGCTGCCAGGCCTGTAATCTGCCATGGGCCCCTGTACCGCCTCCTCATGCTGCTGCCAGGTCCAGAGTGTCTCATGCGTCCCTGTACGGCCTCCCATTGCTGCTGCCAGGCCCGTAATCTGCCATGGGCCCCCGTACCGACTCCTCATGCTGCTGCCAGGCCCGTAATCTGTCATGGGCCCCTGTACCGCCTCCTCATGCTGCTGCCAGGTCCACAGTGTGTCATGGGTCCCTGTACCGCCTCCCATTGCTGCTGTCTCCATCGCCACACTCTGCCATGTGCCACTTTCAGGTCTCCTCACACTGCTGGTGGGTTCCATTTTGTCATAGGGTGCTGGCAGATTACGGGCCTCCCATTGCTGCTGCCAGGCCCGTAATCTGCCATGGGCCCCTGTACCGCCTCCTCATGCTGCTGCCAGGTCCAGAGTGTGTCATGGGTCCCTGTACGGCCTCTTATTGCTGCTGTCTCCATCGCCACACTCTGCCATGTGCCTCTTTCAGGTCTCCTCACACTGCTGGTGGGTTCCATTTTGTCATAGGGTGCTGGCAGATTACGTGCCTCCCATTGCTGCTGCCAGGCCCGTAATCTGCCATGGGCCCCTGTACCGCCTCCTCATGCTGCTGCCAGATCCACAGTGTGTCATGGGTCCCTGTACGGCCTCCCATTGCTGCTGTCTCCATCGCCACACTCTGCCATGTGCCACTTTCAGGTCTCCTCACACTTCTGCTGGGTTCCATTTTGTCATAGGATGCTGGCAGATTACGGGCCTCCCATTGCTGCGGCCAGGCCCCTAATCTGCCATGGGCCCCTGTACCGCCTCCTCATGCTGCTGCCAGGTCCACAGTGAGTCATGGGTCCCTGTACGGCCTCCCATTGCTGCTGTCTCCATCGCCACACTCTGCCATGTGCCACTTTCAGGTCTCCTCACACTGCTGCTGGGTTCCATTTTGTCATAGGGTGCTGGCAGATTACGGGCCTCCCATTGCTTCTGCCAGGCCCCTAATCTGCCATGGGCCCCTGTACCGCCTCCTCATGCTGCTGCCAGGTCCACAGTGTCTCATGGGTCTCTGTACGGCATCCCATTGCTGCTGCCTCCATCGCCACACTCTGCCATGTGCCACTTTCAGGTCTCCTCACACTGCTGCTGGGTTCCATTTTGTCATAGGGTGCTGGCAGATTACGGGCCTCCCATTGCTGCTGCCAGGCCCGTAATCTGCCATGGGCCCCTGTACCGCCTCCTCATGCTGCTGCCAGATCCACAGTGTGTCATGGGTCCCTGTACGGCCTCCCATTGCTGCTGTCTCCATCGCCACACTCTGCCATGTGCCACTTTCAGGTCTCCTCACACTGCTGCTGGGTTCCATTTTGTCATAGGATTCTGGCAGATTACGGGCCTCCCATTGCTGCGGCCAGGCCCCTAATCTGCCATGGGCCCCTGTACCGCCTCCTCATGCTGCTGCCAGGTCCACAGTGTCTCATGGGTCCCTGTACCGCCTCCCATTGCTGCTGTCTCCATCGCCACACTCTGCCATGTGCCACTTTCAGGTCTCCTCACACTGCTGCTGGGTTCCATTTTGTCATAGGGTGCTGGCAGATTACGGGCCTCCCATTGCTGCTGCCAGGCCTGTAATCTGGCATGGGCCCCTGTACCGCCTCCTCATGCTGCTGCCAGGTCCACAGTGTCTCATGGGTCCCAGTACGGCCTCCCATTGCTGCTGTCTCCATCGCCACACTCTGCCATGTGCCACTTTCAGGTCTCCTCACACTGCTGCTGGGTTCCATTTTGTCATAGGATGCTGGCAGATTACGGGCCTCCCATTGCTGCGGCCAGGCCCCTAATCTGCCATGGGCCCCTGTACCGCCTCCTCATGCTGCTGCCAGGTCCACAGTGTCTCATGGGTCCCTGTACCGCCTCCCATTGCTGCTGTCTTCATCGCCACACTCTGCCATGTGCCACTTTCAGGTCTCCTCACACTGCTGCTGGGTTCCATTTTGTCATAGGGTGCTGGCAGATTACGGGCCTCCCATTGCTGCTGCCAGGCCCCTAATCTGCCATGGGCCCCTGTACCGCCTCCTAATGCTGCTGCTGCCAGGTCCACAGTGTGTCATGGGTCCCTGTACCGCCTCCTCATGCTGCTGCCAGATCCACAGTGTGTCATGGGTCCCTGTACGGCCTCCCATTGCTGCTGTCTCCATCGCCACACTCTGCCATGTGCCACTTTCAGGTCTCCTCACACTGCTGCTGGGTTCCATTTTGTCATAGGATGCTGGCAGATTACGGGCCTCCCATTGCTGCGGCCAGGCCCCTAATCTGCCATGGGCCCCTGTACCGCCTCCTCATGCTGCTGCCAGGTCCACAGTGAGTCATGGGTCCCTGTACGGCCTCCCATTGCTGCTGTCTCCATCGCCACACTCTGCCATGTGCCACTTTCAGGTCTCCTCACACTGCTGCTGGGTTCCATTTTGTCATAGGGTGCTGGCAGATTACGGGCCTCCCATTGCTTCTGCCAGGCCCCTAATCTGCCATGGGCCCCTGTACCGCCTCCTCATGCTGCTGCCAGGTCCACAGTGTCTCATGGGTCCCTTTACCGCCTCCCATTGCTGCTGTCTCCATCGCCACACTCTGCCATGTGCCACTTTCAGGTCTCCTCACACTGCTGCTGGGTTCCATTTTGTCATAGGATGCTGGCAGATTACGTGCCTCCCATTGCTGCGGCCATGCCCCTAATCTGCCATGGTCCCCTGTACCGCCTCCTCATGCTGCTGCCATGTCCACAGTGTCTCATGGGTCCCTGTACCGCCTCCCATTGCTGCTGTCTCCATCGCCACACTCTGCCATGTGCCACTTTCAGGTCTTTTCACACTGCTGCTGGGTTCCATTTTGTCATAGGGTGCTGGCAGATTACGTGCCTCCCATTGCTGCTGCCAGGCCCGTAATCTGCCATGGGCCCCTGTACCGCCTCCTCATGCTGCTGCCAGGTCCACAGTGTGTCATGGGTCCCTGTACGGCCTCCCATTGCTGCTTTCTCTATCGCCACACTCTGCCATGTGCCACTTTCAGGTCTCCTCACACTGCTGCTGGGTTCCATTTTGTCATAGGATGCTGGCAGATTATGGGCCTCCCATTGCTGCGGCCAGGCCCCTAATCTGCCATGGGCCCCTGTACCGCCTCCTCATGCTGCTGCCAGGTCCACAGTGTCTCATGGGTCCCTGTACCGCCTCCCATTGCTGCTGTCTCCATCGCCACACTCTGCCATGTGCCACTTTCAGGTCTCCTCACACTGCTGGTGGGTTCCATTTTGTCATAGGATGCTGGCAGATTACGGGCCTCCCATTGCTGCGGCCAGGCCCCTAATCTGCCATGGGCCCCTGTACCGACCTCCTCATGCTGCTGCCAGGTCCACAGTGTCTCATGGGTCCCTGTACCGCCTCCCATTGCTGCTGTCTCCATCGCCACACTCTGCCATGTGCCACTTTCAGGTCTCCTCACACTGCTGCTGGGTTCCATTTTGTCATAGGGTGTTGGCAGATTACGTGCCTCCCATTGCTGCTGCCAGGCCCGTAATCTGCCATGGGCCCCTGTACCGCCTCTTCATGCTGCTGCCAGGTCCACAGTGTGTCATGGGTCCCTGTACAGCCTCCCATTGCTGCTGTCTCCATCGCCACACTCTGCCATGTGCCACTTTCAGGTCTCCTCACACTGCTACTGGGTTCCATTTTGTCATAGGATGCTGGCAGATTACGGGCCTCCCATTGCTGCGGACAGGCCCCTAATCTGCCATGGGCCCCTGTACCGCCTCCTCATGCTGCTGCCAGGTCCACAGTGTCTCATGGGTCCCTGTACCGCCTCCCATTGCTGCTGTCTTCATCGCCACACTCTGCCATGTGCCACTTTCAGGTCTCCTCACACTGCTGCTGGGTTCCATTTTGTCATAGGGTGCTGGCAGATTACGGGCCTCCCATTGCTGCTGCCAGGCCCCTAATCTGCCATGGGCCCCTGTACCGCCTCCTCATGCTGCTGCTGCCAGGTCCACAGTGTGTCATGGGTCCCTGTACCGCCTCCCATTGCTGCTGTCTCCATCGCCACACTCTGCCATGTGCCACTTTCAGGTCTCCTCACACTGCTGGTGGGTTCCATTTTGTCATAAGGTGCTGGCAGATTACGGGCCTCCCATTGCTGCTGCCAGGCCTGTAATCTGCCATGGGCCCCTGTACCGCCTCCTCATGCTGCTGCCAGGTCCAGAGTGTCTCATGGGTCCCTGTACGGCCTCCCATTGCTGCTGCCAGGCCCGTAATCTGCCATGGGCCCCCGTACCGACTCCTCATGCTGCTGCCAGGCCCGTAATCTGTCATGGGCCCCTGTACCGCCTCCTCATGCTGCTGCCAGGTCCACAGTGTGTCATGGGTCCCTGTACCGCCTCCCATTGCTGCTGTCTCCATCGCCACACTCTGCCATGTGCCACTTTCAGGTCTCCTCACACTGCTGGTGGGTTCCATTTTGTCATAGGGTGCTGGCAGATTACGGGCCTCCCATTGCTGCTGCCAGGCCCGTAATCTGCCATGGGCCCCTGTACCGCCTCCTCATGCTGCTGCCAGGTCCAGAGTGTGTCATGGGTCCCTGTACGGCCTCCCATTGCTGCTGTCTCCATCGCCACACTCTGCCATGTGCCTCTTTCAGGTCTCCTCACACTGCTGGTGGGTTCCATTTTGTCATAGGGTGCTGGCAGATTACGTGCCTCCCATTGCTGCTTCCAGGCCCGTAATCTGCCATGGGCCCCTGTACCGCCTCCTCATGCTGCTGCCAGATCCACAGTGTGTCATGGGTCCCTGTACGGCCTCCCATTGCTGCTGTCTCCATCGCCACACTCTGCCATGTGCCACTTTCAGGTCTCCTCACACTGCTGCTGGGTTCCATTTTGTCATAGGATGCTGGCAGATTACGGGCCTCCCATTGCTGCGGCCAGGCCCCTAATCTGCCATGGGCCCCTGTACCGCCTCCTCATGCTGCTGCCAGGTCCACAGTGAGTCATGGGTCCCTGTACGGCCTCCCATTGCTGCTGTCTCCATCGCCACACTCTGCCATGTGCCACTTTCAGGTCTCCTCACACTGCTGCTGGGTTCCATTTTGTCATAGGGTGCTGGCAGATTACGGGCCTCCCATTGCTTCTGCCAGGCCCCTAATCTGCCATGGGCCCCTGTACCGCCTCCTCATGCTGCTGCCAGGTCCACAGTGTCTCATGGGTCTCTGTACGGCATCCCATTGCTGCTGCCTCCATCGCCACACTCTGTCATGTGCCACTTTCAGGTCTCCTCACACTGCTGCTGGGTTCCATTTTGTCATAGGGTGCTGGCAGATTACGGGCCTCCCATTGCTGCTGCCAGGCCTGTAATCTGCCATGGGCCCCTGTACCGCCTCCTCATGCTGCTGCCAGGTCCACAGTGTCTCATGGGTCCCTGTACCGCCTCCCATTGCTGCTGTCTCCATCGCCACACTCTGCCATGTGCCACTTTCAGGTCTCCTCACACTGCTGCTGGGTTCCATTTTGTCATAGGGTGCTGGTAGATTACGTGCCTCCCATTGCTGCGGCCAGGCCCCTAATCTGCCATGGGCCCCTGTACCGCCTCCTCATGCTGCTGCCAGGTCCACAGTGTCTCATGGGTCCCTGTACCGCCTCCCATTGCTGCTGTCTTCATCGCCACACTCTGCCATGTGCCACTTTCAGGTCTCCTCACACTGCTGCTGGGTTCCATTTTGTCATAGGGTGTTGGCAGATTACGTGCCTCCCATTGCTGCTGCCAGGCCCCTAATCTGCCATGGGCCCCTGTACCGCCTCCTCATGCTGCTGCTGCCAGGTCCACAGTGTGTCATGGGTCCCTGTACCGCCTCCCATTGCTGCTGTCTCCATCGCCACACTCTGCCATGTGCCACTTTCAGGTCTCCTCACACTGCTGGTGGGTTCCATTTTGTCATAAGGTGCTGGCAGATTACGGGCCTCCCATTGCTGCTGCCAGGCCTGTAATCTGCCATGGGCCCCTGTACCGCCTCCTCATGCTGCTGCCAGGTCCAGAGTGTCTCATGGGTCCCTGTACGGCCTCCCATTGCTGCTGCCAGGCCCGTAATCTGCCATGGGCCCCCGTACCGACTCCTCATGCTGCTGCCAGGCCCGTAATCTGTCATGGGCCCCTGTACCGCCTCCTCATGCTGCTGCCAGGTCCACAGTGTGTCATGGGTCCCTGTACCGCCTCCCATTGCTGCTGTCTCCATCGCCACACTCTGCCATGTGCCACTTTCAGGTCTCCTCACACTGCTGGTGGGTTCCATTTTGTCATAGGGTGCTGGCAGATTACGGGCCTCCCATTGCTGCTGCCAGGCCCGTAATCTGCCATGGGCCCCTGTACCGCCTCCTCATGCTGCTGCCAGGTCCAGAGTGTGTCATGGGTCCCTGTACGGCCTCCCATTGCTGCTGTCTCCATCGCCACACTCTGCCATGTGCCACTTTCAGGTCTCCTCACACTGCTGGTGGGTTCCATTTTGTCATAGGGTGCTGGCAGATTACGGGCCTCCCATTGCTGCTGCCAGGCCCGTAATCTGCCATGGGCCCCTGTACCGCCTCCTCATGCTGCTGCCAGGTCCAGAGTGTCTCATGGGTCCCTGTACCGCCTCCCATTGCTGCTGTCTCCATCGCCACACTCTGCCATGTGCCACTTTCAGGTCTCCTCACACTGCTGCTGGGTTCCATTTTGTCATAGGATGCTGGCAGATTACGTGCCTCCCATTGCTGCGGCCATGCCCCTAATCTGCCATGGGCCCCTTTACCGCCTCCTCATGCTGCTGCCAGGTCCACAGTGTCTCATGGGTCCCTGTACCGCCTCCCATTGCTGCTGTCTCCATCGCCACACTCTGCCATGTGCCACTTTCAGGTCTCCTCACACTGCTGCTGGGTTCCATTTTGTCATAGGGTGCTGGCAGATTACGTGCCTCCCATTGCTGCTGCCAGGCCCGTAATCTGCCATGGGCCCCTGTACCGCCTCCTCATGCTGCTGCCAGGTCCACAGTGTGTCATGGGTCCCTGTACGGCCGCCCATTGCTGCTTTCTCTATCGCCACACTCTGCCATGTGCCACTTTCAGGTCTCCTCACACTGCTGCTGGGTTCCATTTTGTCATAGGATGCTGGCAGATTATGGGCCTCCCATTGCTGCGGCCAGGCCCCTAATCTGCCATGGGCCCCTGTACCGCCTCCTCATGCTGCTGCCAGGTCCACAGTGTCTCATGGGTCCCTGTACCGCCTCCCATTGCTGCTGTCTCCATCGCCACACTCTGCCATGTGCCACTTTCAGGTCTCCTCACACTGCTGGTGGGTTCCATTTTGTCATAGGATGCTGGCAGATTACGGGCCTCCCATTGCTGCGGCCAGGCCCCTAATCTGCCATGGGCCCCTGTACCGACCTCCTCATGCTGCTGCCAGGTCCACAGTGTCTCATGGGTCCCTGTACCGCCTCCCATTGCTGCTGTCTCCATCGCCACACTCTGCCATGTGCCACTTTCAGGTCTCCTCACACTGCTGCTGGGTTCCATTTTGTCATAGGGTGTTGGCAGATTACGGGCCTCCCATTGCTGCTGCCAGGCCCGTAATCTGCCATGGGCCCCTGTACCGCCTCTTCATGCTGCTGCCAGGTCCACAGTGTGTCATGGGTCCCTGTACAGCCTCCCATTGCTGCTGTCTCCATCGCCACACTCTGCCATGTGCCACTTTCAGGTCTCCTCACACTGCTGCTGGGTTCCATTTTGTCATAGGATGCTGGCAGATTACGGGCCTCCCATTGCTGCGGCCAGGCCCCTAATCTGCCATGGGCCCCTGTACCGCCTCCTCATGCTGCTGCCAGGTCCACAGTGTCTCATGGGTCCCTGTACCGCCTCCCATTGCTGCTGTCTTCATCGCCACACTCTGCCATGTGCCACTTTCAGGTCTCCTCACACTGCTGCTGGGTTCCATTTTGTCATAGGGTGCTGGCAGATTACGGGCCTCCCATTGCTGCTGCCAGGCCCCTAATCTGCCATGGGCCCCTGTACCGCCTCCTCATGCTGCTGCTGCCAGGTCCACAGTGTGTCATGGGTCCCTGTACCGCCTCCCATTGCTGCTGTCTCCATCGCCACACTCTGCCATGTGCCACTTTCAGGTCTCCTCACACTGCTGGTGGGTTCCATTTTGTCATAAGGTGCTGGCAGATTACGGGCCTCCCATTGCTGCTGCCAGGCCTGTAATCTGCCATGGGCCCCTGTACCGCCTCCTCATGCTGCTGCCAGGTCCAGAGTGTCTCATGGGTCCCTGTACGGCCTCCCATTGCTGCTGCCAGGCCCGTAATCTGCCATGGGCCCCCGTACCGACTCCTCATGCTGCTGCCAGGCCCGTAATCTGTCATGGGCCCCTGTACCGCCTCCTCATGCTGCTGCCAGGTCCACAGTGTGTCATGGGTCCCTGTACCGCCTCCCATTGCTGCTGTCTCCATCGCCACACTCTGCCATGTGCCACCTTCAGGTCTCCTCACACTGCTGCTGGGTTCCATTTTGTCATAGGGTGCTGGCAGATTACGGGCCTCCCATTGCTGCTGCCAGGCCTGTAATCTGCCATGGGCCCCTGTACCGCCTCCTCATGCTGCTGCCAGGTCCAGAGTGTGTCATGGGTCCCTGTACGGCCTCCCATTGCTGCTGTCTCCATCGCCACACTCTGCCATGTGCCTCTTTCAGGTCTCCTCACACTGCTGGTGGATTCCATTTTGTCATAGGGTGCTGGCAGATTACGGGCCTCCCATTGCTGCTGCTAGGCCTGTAATCTGCCATTGGCCCCTGTACCGCCTCCTCATGCTGCTGCCAAGTCCACAGTGTCTCATGGGTCCCTGTACGGCCTCCCATTGCTGCTGTCTCCATCGCCACACTCTGCCATGTGCCACTTTCAGGTCTCCTCACACTGCTGGTGGGTTCCATTTTGTCATAGGGTGCTGGCAGATTACGGGCCTCCCATTGCTGCTGCCAGGCCTGTAATCTGGCATGGGCCCCTGTACCGCCTCCTCATGCTGCTGCCAGGTCCACAGTGTCTCATGGGTCCCTGTACGGCCTCCCATTGCTGGTGCCAGGCCTGTAATCTGCCATGGGCCCCCGTACCGACTCCTCATGCTGCTGCCAGGCCCGTAATCTGTCATGGGCCCCTGTACCGCCTCCTCATGCTGCTGCCAGGTCCACAGTGTGTCATGGGTCCCTGTACGGCCTCCCATTGCTGCTGTCTCCATCGCCACACTCTGCCATGTGCCACTTTCAGGTCTCCTCACACTGCTGCTGGGTTCCATTTTGTCATAGGGTGCTGGCAGATTACGGGCCTCCCATTGCTGCTGCCAGGCCCCTAATCTGCCATGGGCCCCTGTACCGCCTCCTCATGCTGCTGCCAGGTCCACAGTGTGTCATGGGTCCCTGTACGGCTTCCCATTGCTGCTGTCTCCATCGCCACACTCTGCCATGTGCCACTTTCAGGTCTCCTCACACTGCTGCTGGGTTCCATTTTGTCATAGGGTGCTGGCAGATTACGGGCCTCCCATTGCTGCTGCCAGGCCCGTAATCTGCCATGGGCCCCTGTACCGCCTCCTCACGCTGCTGCCAGGACCACAGTGTGTCATGGGTCCCCGTACGGCCTCCCATTGCTGCTGTCTCCATCGCCACACTCTGCCATGTGCCACTTTCAGGTCTCCTCACACTGCTGCTGGGTTCCATTTTGTCATAGGGTGCTGGCAGATTACGGGCCTCCCATTGCTGCTGCCAGGCCCCTAATCTGCCATGGGCCCCTGTACCGCCTCCTCATGCTGCTGCCAGGTCCACAGTGTGTCATGGGTCCCTGTACGGCTTCCCATTGCTGCTGTCTCCATCGCCACACTCTGCCATGTGCCACTTTCAGGTCTCCTCACACTGCTGCTGGGTTCCATTTTGTCATAGGGTGCTGGCAGATTACGGGCCTCCCATTGCTGCTGCCAGGCCCGTAATCTGCCATGGGCCCCTGTACCGCCTCCTCACGCTGCTGCCAGGACCACAGTGTGTCATGGGTCCCCGTACGGCCTCCCATTGCTGCTGTCTCCATCGCCACACTCTGCCATGTGCCACTTTCAGGTCTCCTCACACTGCTGGTGGGTTCCATTTTATCATAGGGTGCTGGCAGATTACGGGCCTCCCATTGCTGCTGCCAGGCCCGTAATCTGCCATGGGCCCCTGTACCGCCTCCTCACGCTGCTGCCAGGTCCAGAGTGTGTCATGGGTCCCTGTACGGCTTCCCATTGCTGCTGTCTCCATCGCCACACTGTGCCATGTGCCACTTTCAGGTCTCCTCACACTGCTGCTGGGTTCCATTTTGTCATAGGGTGCTGGCAGATTACGGGCCTCCCATTGCTGCTGCCAGGCCCCTAATCTGCCATGGGCCCCTGTACCGCCTCCTCACGCTGCTGCCAGGTCCACAGTGTGTCATGGGTCCCTGTACGGCCTCCCATTGCTGCTGCCTCCACCGCCACACTGTGGCTCCACACTCTGGTTTTGGCCCCGTGACTGCCCAAATGAGTGAAGTGTGCGGTGATTCTAAGATCGACGGCACTCATCTGCATGTCATACTGACTGACAGTATTATTTCTCTTCCCCAGCAGACTCCAAGGGCATTTAAATTAAAGGTACAGTGTTCTGCACTAATATAAAGGCTCTCTGAAGCCTAGAAACACCCTTTTATAAGTTAAATTCGCAGCGAATATATTCGACTCGAATCAAATTTTTTTCACGAATTCGCCGAATCAGTCGAATCAAATTTTTGAATAATTCGCTCATCTCTAATTATTATTATTATTATTATTTGTAGTATTATGATGATGATTATTATTATTATTATTTGTAGTAGTATGATAGTGATTAATATTATTAATATAATAATATATTATTATTTGTAGTGTTATGATGGTGATGATTATTATTATTTGTAGTGTTATGATGGTGATGATTATTATTATTTGTAGTGTTATGATGGTGATGATTATTATTATTATTATACAGGATTTATATAGCGCCAACAGTTTGCTCAGCGCTTTACAATATATTATTATTATTATTATTTGTAGCATTATGATGGTGGTGATTATTATTATTATTATTATTACTATTATTTGTAGTAGAATGATTATTATTATTATTTGTAGTAGAATGATTATTATTATTATTATTATTTGTAGTAGTATGATGATGATTATTATTATTATTTGTAGTGTTATGATGGTGATGATTATTATTATTTGTAGTGTTATGATGGTGATGATTATTATTATTTGTAGTGTTATGATGGTGATGATTATTATTATTTGTAGTGTTATGATGGTGATTATTATTATTATTTGTAGTGTTATTATTATTATATGGGATTTATATAGGACCAACAGTTTGCTCAGCGCTTTACAATATATTATTATTATTATTTGTAGTATTGTGATGGTGATTATTATTATTATTGTAGTAGTATGATATTATTAACTGCTTGCCGACCAGCCACTGTATAAAAATGGCCACAGGGCGGCACCGCTGTGAAAAATCACGTTTTAAAACGTGATTTTGCAAAACAGGTAGGGGGCGCACGCGAGGCACGTGACCGCCCTACCTGTGCCACCAATCGTGGCCACAGGTGTCAATCACCGGGTCCTGGATGGTCATTGCCCACCAGGTCCCAGCGATTGCCGGTAAACAGTGACACAGAGCACAGCTGCATTGTTTTCAATGCAGCGCTGCACCCTGTCAGTTCCCAACGCACTGTTCCTGAGAAAGAAGTTCATCTCTCGGGATCAGTGTGTTCTTGTGAAGTACACCCCCCTCAACTTGTAAAACACTCCCCTCACACAGTTAACCCTTTGATTGCCTAAAAAGTTAACCCCTTCCTCCCCAGTGCCATTAGTACAGTGTCAGTGTTTTTTTTTTGCACTGATCACTGTATTGGTGTCACTGGGTATGTCACTGACCCCAAGTCACTTCCTCCCAGTGTCAGAATGTCCGCCACAGTCCTGCAGTCCTGCCATAAGTCGCTGATTGCCGCCATAAGTCTCTGATCGCCGAAATTATTAGTATAAACAAATAAAAAATCCCAGTATTTATACCGCCATTTGTAAATGCTATAACTTTCACGTAAACCAATTAATTTACACGTATTGGGATTTTTTTTTAGCAAAGACACGGAGCAGAATACATTTTGTTTGAAATTTATGACAAGATTTGATTTTTAAATTTTTTTACTGGACATGTTTTATAGCAAAAAGTCCAAAATATGTTTTTTTTCTCAAAATTGTTGTTTTTTTCAATAGCGTGAAAAATAAAAAACGCACAGGCGATTAAATACCACCGAAAGAAAGCTCAATTTGTGGGGAAAAAAATATGTAAATTTCATTTTGGTGCAGCGTTGCATGACCGTGCAATTGTCAATTAAAGTAACGCAGCGCCGTAACACAAACAGCTTATGTAACCGCTTCCTGGCCACCCTATAGCAGAAATACTGCTACAGGGAGGCACAGGTGCGCAAAATCACATATATATACGTGATTGGCGCTCCCGTGGTTTTCACGCCCCTCAGTGCATCAGTAATCACATTTAACCCCTTGATTGACAGGAAGACGCTCATACACAATAAACCTCCATTGCTAGTATAGTGTCTGAATAGATCAATATCTTTAATCAGATCAGCACTATACCAACGTTCACATTACTATAGCGTCCCCAAAAACACAGCGTTAGTGGGATCAGCCCCAGCACCTGCCAACACCTGCGTTTAGCTCCTACGCTTACCCCCCCCCTTCTCCCCCAGCAAGTGCAGTGTCAGTAGATAACTGTCACTTGATATATTGCACACAAAATTGCAGTGTTGGCAGAATCAGGCCTGATCTCTGTTAGCACTTGCCGGTAAATTTTGATGACTCTCATATGCAGCAGAGTGCCAGTACTAGTGCCGCGCTGCCTTTTGGTGAACTGGCGACACCAGCGGTCTAGTACATCCTGGTCTTTCACATACCTCTTAGATTGTAAGCTCCCAGGATCAGGACCCTCCTAACCCTCTTGTATTGAGCTGTATTGTTGCTGTATTGTCTCCTTTTATATTGCAAAGCGCTGAGCAAACTGTTGGCACCATAAATCCTGTATAATAATAATAATACCAGCACTGCAGTATGACTTGGCAATGTGGCGAGTCCCATAAGTGTAGTACAAGCTGGTGTGGTGGTGAGCACAAGTATTGTTCAGATTTACGAGGGAAAAGATAGTCACGTGGAGCCCCCCAGATGCCCAGACTACATGGGGAGCAGTGGCAAGATAGTTTGGGACTTGGTGTCATTCTTCTCCATATGGGGTACCACGTATATGTGGACAATTTTTATTCCAGTGTGACACTATTTAGACATTTGTACAATCTTGGAACTGGCTCATGTGGCGCCGTGTGACCTAATGTGTGCCCACCATTAGAAGTGGGTGGATGCAGGGCGGTATATTCCAATGGTGGGCATACCACACACTTTTTCTGGCAGAGATTTCTTCTCTTTTTTTCATTCAGTCCACAGGCTGCATACAAAAAAAAAAAAGAACATATCATATACAGTAATACCTCGGCTTACGAACGCCTCAGTTAATGTAATTTTCGGATTACGAATGAAAATCCATTGAAAATAATGCCTCGGTTTACAAATGTTTTACTAATTGTTTTCATAATACTAAGTGTATGTCAGTGCTGATTTTTAACCACCTTCCGCCCACCATATAGTAATATGACAGACGTAAGGTGGTTCTCTCGTTCTGGGAGGACATCATATGACGTCCTCCCATTCTCACCGTGCATGCGCGGCTCAGGGAGCGCGCAGCGCGGTGATCGGCGATCTTGGAAAGAGCTGAAGATGTCAGCTCGGTCATGTGGTCAGCTGTGTCCAATCACAGCTGATCACATGTAAATATGGAAATTCCAGTTATCGGCATTTCTATCCTCTCAAGCTGTCACACTGACAGAGGAGAGGAGAGCCGGTAATTGGCTTTCTGCGGAGGGGACATGTACACTGATCATCAGGGCACTGATGATCAGTGTGCCCTGATGATAAGTGTAGCCCCAGCAGTGCCACCTGTAAGTGTCCATCAGTGCCTTGTGTCAGTGCTCATCAGTGCCTCATGCCAGTGTACATCAGTGCCACATCAATGCCACATATCAGTGCCCATCTGAGCTGCCTTTCAGTGTCACCCATCAGTGCCAGTTAGTGCCACTTATCAATGCCAATCAGTGCCACCTATCAGTGCTGCCAATCAGTGCCACCTATCAGTGTCAGTCAGTGCTGCCTATCAGTGCCAGTCAGTGCTGCCTATCAGTGTGCATCAGTGCCGCCTAACAGTGCCAGTCAGTGCTGCCTAACAGTGCCAGTCTGTGCCACCTAACAGTGCCAGTCAGTGCCGCCTATCAGTGCTGCCAGTCAGTGCCATATATCAGTGCCATGTATCAGTGCTGCCTTTCAGTGCCCATCAGTGATGCCTGTCGATGCCCTTCAGTGCCACCTACCAGTGCCTCCTCATCAGTGCCCATCAGTGCCACCTATCAGTGCCCATCAGTGCAGCCTATCAGTGCCCATCATTGCAGCCTCATTAGCGCATATCAGTGAAGGAGAAAAATCACTTATTTACAAAATGTTATAACAAAAATTAAGAAAATACTTTTTTAAAAAAAATTTTCAGTGGTTTTTGGTTTGTTTAAGAAAAAATAAAAAACCCAGAGGTGATTAAATACTACCAAAATAAAGCTCTATCTGTCACAAAAAAATGATGAAAATTTCATATGGGTACAGTGTTGCATGACCGCGTAATTGTCATTCAAAGTGCGACAGAGCTGAAAGCTGAAAATTGGCCTTGGCAGGAAGGGGGTATAAGTGCCCGGTAGGCGAGGGCTTAAATGCAATTGCCATCTTTTTTTTTTCTTCAGTATAGCTCACAACATTGGCTGTCAGTTTCCCAGAGATAAAGGATACTTTGTATATTTTAAGAAACTGAAAGTAAACAATGTATCTTTTAACTTGGGGAAATAAACTAAAATAAACTTTCTCTCTTTCAGCTGGAGGGGGAAAGTAACTGCTGAATTTCTGAACTACTGTGTAATAAAAATGGTAATTAGATTTAAAAACTGGCACCTGACAGCTGCGTGAGTTGCCTGCAATTAAACATTTTTTTACATTACAATATTAACCATTTGACGCCTGGCCAATGGCCATTTGGCGGCCTCAAAAATGCACTAGCTTTCTGGGTGGACGCCAGTTTTCGCGCTTGCAGAGACGCGCAGCGGCGCGATCTGTCACCGGCCGTGTACCTCGGACATGGCCGATGACAGATCTGAGTATCGGCCCCGTTGCCGGTACCATGTGACCTGCTGTGACCAATCACAGCAGGTCACATGACAGTTGTATACAATGGATGGCTTCATTCATGCCATCCATTGTATACTAGTGCCTAGCTGTGAATGGTCACAGCAGGTCACATGCACATGTCATGTGATTAGCTGTGGCCAAATCACAGCTAAGCACAAAAAAAAAAACAACCCCTGAATGAATCGATGTCATTCAGGTAAATGCTTGCTTATAGCAAAGTAATTCTTTGCTATAAGCAAATTGTGTAAAAATATGAAAAAAAATCTTTAAAAAAAAAAAAAAAAAATACAAAATTAAAAAAAAAAATATATATATATATATATATATATTTTTTTTTTTTCATACTGTCACCAGTCAGTGTCCCTGATCACCGCCATGCCAGTTATATGATGACGCTGTACTGCACTGGTGACAGGATGTAAAAAAAATAGTGAAAATAATTTTTAAAATTTTTTCATTTTCCGAAAAATTATGACAAAAAAAATACAACTTCATTTTAATAGCGTTCACTGTTTTTCTGACCTTCCGAACAGATTAATTGCTTTTCAATGCATTCCTATGGGAAACAGTGCTTTGGTTTACAAATTTTTCGCTATATGAAATGTCCTGCAGAACGAATTAAATTCGTAAACCAAGGTACTGGTACATCACTGGACTTTGAATGGTTATACCAGGATGATGCCTACAGCTGCGGGCATCATCCTGGTATCGTTTTTTTCAGCCAGCGATCGGCTTTCATGTAAAAGCAATCCTAGTGGCTAATTAGCTGCAGAATTGCTTTTACAAGCAGCAGAAGACGATCCCCCCCTTCCTCCCACTGCCTTCCACAGCCTTCTCTGGCAGTCCCGTGCCATCGGGGGAACCTGAGAATGCAGCCGGTGTTTCTGCCAGCTGACCATAGAGCTGATTGGAGACCAGAATGGTGCCAATCATCTCTATAGTCCAAGATTTCGGAAGCTACAAGCATTTCATCACTTCAGTTTCGCAGGATATAAACAGCGCCATTTGTAATTTGGGAAAGCATCTGATCACACCGATCTTGGTTTGGTTAGGTAATGTAAGGGCAGAGGAGATATCCAGAGTCTGATAGACCCCAGATTTCTCAAAAGAGAATATATGACAACGCCCATTGAAGTTATAGGGGATATTTGCATTCCCTGTGATAGCATTAAAAGTGATTAAAAAAAAAATAATGAAGGGACAGTGTAAAAATAATTTAAAAAAATCAAAATAACTTTAAAAAAAAAGTACCCTCGCCCCCCACATGCTCATCTGCATTCGTGAGCATTGACCCTATGCCAGTATGAAAACAGCGGTTGCACCATGCATGTGGGGTATCGCCATGAACGTCAGATCAAGGGCAGTAATTCTAACACTAGACCTCCTCTGTAAATCTAAAATGGTGGCTTTTAAAGGCTTTTAAAGCGCTGCCTATGGATATTAAAAATGTATGCAGTTTGTTGCCATTGCACGGGGCATGTGCAGTTTTAAAGCATGTCATGTTTGGTATCTATTTACTCGGCATACCATTATCTTTTATATGTTACAAAATAATTGGCCAATATATTGTGTTTTCATGCATTAAAAGTAAAAAAAAGTGTATTTTGTTTTTTTTAATTTGCTTTTGAAACATCGCTGCGCGAGTACTATGTGCCATAAAAAATTGTAGTACCCACCATTTTACTCACTAGGGTGTCTGCTTTAAAAAATATATAATGTTTGTGGGTTTAAATTAATTTCCTAGCAAAAAATATTGATTTTGAACAAAAGTGTCAGAAAAGGCTTGATCTTCAGGTGGTTAGAAGAGTGAGTGATGTGTGGCATAAACTTCTAATGCTGGGCATACAACACCCCCACCCCCCAAAACTACCCCTTTTTGGAAAGTAGACACCCCAAACTATTTGTTGAGAGGCATGTTGAATCAATAGAAGAATTTATTTTTTTACCACAAGTTTTTGGAAAATGACAAAAACATTTTTTATTTTTTTTACACAAAATTGTCACTTAAATGATTTACTGCTCACACAAGCCATGGGTATATGTGGAATTACTCCCCAAAATACATTCTGCTACTCTTCCCGAGTATGGAGGGTACCACATGGGAGAGACATTTTGGCAGTCTAGCCAAGTACAGGACCCCAAAATCCAAGCACCTTCAGGCTTTTAAAGGGCTTTATTTCCTCATTACACTTCCAGACTACCTATCACAGTTTCGGAGGCCCTGAAATGCCAGGATAGCACCTAACCCCCCCAAATGACCCCTTTTTGGAAAGTAGACAACCCAAGGAATTTGATAAGAAGCATGGTAAGTATTTTGCAGATCTCATCTGTTGCCACAAGTTTTTGGAAAATGAAGAAAAAACATATTTTTTCTATTCTTTTTTTATATTTCAAAACCTTGTGAGAAAAAATGAGATCTGCAAAATACTCACCATGGTTCTTTTTAAATTACTTGGGGTGTCTACATTTGGGGGGGGGGGGGTTTGGTGCTATCCTGGCATTTCAGGGCCTTCGAAACTGTGATAGGTAGTGAAGAAGTGTAATGAGGAAGTTACGCACCTTCAGGCTTTCAAAGTGCCTTCAGGCTCCTGTATGTGGCTAGGCTCCCAGATTTTGGGGTGTAATTCCACATATACCCATGGCTTGTGCGAGAAATAAATCATTTAAATGACAACTTTGTGTAAAAAAAAATAAATGTTTTTGTCATTTTCCAGAAACTTGTGGAAAAAAATAAATCTTCCATGGACTCAATATGCCTCTCAGCAGATAGCTTAGGCTGTTTACTTTCTGAAAAGGGGTCATTTGAGGGTGTTTGTATTATCTTGGTATTTTGGCACCTCAAGAAATGTGATGAGCAGTCAGAATGTAAAAGCTGAGTAAATTCTGTTATCTATACCATAGTTTTTAGACGCTATAACTTTCACACAAAGCAATCAATATACGCTTACTGGGATTTTTTGTAACCAAAAACATGTAGCAGAATACATTTTGGCCTAAAATTTATGATGAAATGTTAGTTTTTTTGGATATTTTTTATGACCGAAATGAAAAAATATTGTTATTTTCAAAAAAATTTTTTTTCTTCAAAACCTTTTCTGTTTATAGCGCCATAAATAAAAAGCGTACAGGTGATCAAATACCACCAAAAGAAAGCTCTATTTGTGTGTAAAAAGGACATAAATTCCATTTATGTACGGTATTGCATGACCGTGCAATTGTCCGCTAAACTAGCATAGTGCTGTATAGCAAAAAAATGGCGTAAATTGCAGTATCTATACCAAAGTTTATAGACGCTATAACTTTACACAAAGTGATCAATATACACTTATTGGGATTTTTTTTTACCAAAAACATGTAGCAAACACGTTTTTAACACATTTTGGCCTAAATTTATAACTAACTTTAAGTTTACTATATACTTTTTATAGCTGAAAGTATAAAATAGTGCTTTTCTTCAAAATGTTCGGCTTTTTTTGTTTATAGCATGAAAAATAAAAAGCACACAGGTGATCAAATACCACCTAAAGAAAGCTCTATTTGTGTGAAAAAAGGACATAAATTTTGTTTGGGTGCAGCATTGCATGACTGCGCAATTCTCCCCCAGCGTCCTGACAACCAATTACATCATCAGTTGATAAGGAGGATGTCAGCTGCCTGCACAGCATCCTAGTTTGCCCCTCCCCTGCCCTTCTCCATCATTGCTGGGGTCACATTAGCTCAGTGATGGAGAAAAACT
Source organism: Staurois parvus (assembly GCF_062004578.1). Taxonomy (NCBI): domain Eukaryota; kingdom Metazoa; phylum Chordata; class Amphibia; order Anura; family Ranidae; genus Staurois; species Staurois parvus. The sequence continues at coordinate 282,138 of NW_028319144.1, forward strand.
GAGGGAGTAGAGAAACATTGAAATACTAGTCAGTACCAGTGTACAAAAGTGTATTTGCTTTGGAAGAATACATCACCTCTAATGTTGGGTGTCCTGAGTGTGGATGTTGCTGGTTATATAAAACTATTAGAATAGTTTTTCACATTTTAGAATGGGGTGCCCTTTTTAAAATTATGGACAGTCTTGAGGCACCCTTTACAATTATGGACAGTCCCGAGGCACGCATCAAATTTATGGACAATCCTGAGGCACCCTTCAAAATTATGGACAGTCTTGAGGCAACCTTTAAAATTATGGACAGTCCCGAGACACCCATCAAATTTATGGACAGTCCTGAGGCACCCTTTAAAATTATGGACAGTCCCAAGACACCCTTCAAAATTATGGATAGTCCCTAGGCACCCTTTAAAATTATGGACAGTCCCGAGGCATCCTTCAAAATTATGGACAGTCCCGAGGCACCCTTCAAAATTATGGGCAGTTTTGAGGCACCCTTTAAAATTATGGACAGTCTTGAGGCACCCTTCAAAATTATAGACAGTCTTGAGGCACCCTTCAAAATTGTGGACAGTCCTGAGGCACCCTTTAAAATTATGGACAGTCTTGAAGCACCCTTTAAAATTATGGACAGTCCCGAGGTAGCCTTCAAAATTATGAACAGTCCCGAGGCATCCTTCAAAATTTTGGACAGTCTTGAGGCACCCTTCAAAATTTTGGACAGTCTTGAGGCACCCCATTCTAAAATGGGGTGCCTCAAGATTGTCCATAATTTTAAAGGGTGCCTCGGGACTGTCCAGAATTTTAAAGGGTGCCTTAATTGAAAAAAAAAGGTTGAGAAACATTGTATCAGACAACAAAAAAGACAAATGAAAAGTTGTACAAATATAAGTGTTTATTCATTACAAAATCTTCAAAAAAGTGCTCATATATTTACATATTTACAGATAAACAAAACAAGGTAATTATAAAATATACATCATACACCTATACAGTGTGTCTGGGGACCTCTGTGAACCTTAATAAAGGATCATCACCGCAGGGTATCCATGCACCAAAAATGCACAAAAATGGTCCCCCCCAATGGCCCATAGACAGAAGATCTCTAAATTAGAACGGGAAAATGGGAAAAAGCTGGCTATATGCTAGTAGAATTTTGGTAAATTTTTTAAGAACATTTTTCTTTTTTTTTTGTAACTGTTATTGTGATCAAATTGTCGTTCGTTTTCAACCGTGGTGAAAAGAAAATTCGGAGGAGCCGGAAGGAAATATTTTCTCAAACAAACAAATTTCTAAGGGCTCGTTCACACTTATGTTGGCCTCTGAAGAGCTATCTACATTAAGAGGGCACTCGATAGGTGATCAGGAGGCTCTAAATTAGAATGGGAAAATGGGGAAAAAGTTGGCTATATGCTAATAGAATTTTGGTAAATTTTTTTTAAAGCAATTTCTGTTATTGGGATCAAATTGTCATTTGTTTTCAATGTATCAACACTTGATAGGTGGTCAGGCGTTGTATCGCATTGTAATACCTCCTCACCACGTGCTTTAGCCCCTTGCACCCCATGCCAGTGTGCCGCAGTTGCAGGGGTGCTTACAGATGGGCCCCATTCACTTTAATGGGTTGTGGCACTACGCTGCAATAGAACATTATATACAGTACACCCCTTGTTGCTGCCTAAAAGGTGTAACGATTGGGGGTGAGGGGGGTCTTTAAAAGTACGTCTCAGCCATGGGGTTTCACCACCCCCCAAAGTGCTACAGTGAACAGTGTATATAATTTTCCTTTGGGAAAGTCAATTCATTCCAAAATCGAAAGGTAAATGCAAATGATAAAAAGGCACTTTTGGGCGCCATTCATCAAGTCATCAAATGTACTGAGAATTTTCATACAAATGTTCATTCAAAAATCTACTAGTGTATGGCCAGCTTAAGGTCCTCTGAAGGTTTGTGTAAGGGTTGACTTAAATCCAAACAGTCGCTCTGTACTGCATCCAAAAAGACTTAAATGTTTCTGAGAAGGGAATGAATGGCAAGAAAAAGAATGAATTGATAAAATTTAACGAAGGTGACTGAACAAGCTAACATACTAAAGATAGAAACTCTTAGAATCAGTGACTCTTAAACATCGCCATAGACATTAGCCGGCCTTTATGAGGCCGAAAAAATCCCCATCCTAAAAAGATTCAACAACTGCCAGACCAAAAGAAGTTTTTCTTTCAGATCACGATCTCCTTTAGATCCACCAACAACATAGTTCCAGGGCCTGCCTGGCTGTACGAAATATGGATGAATTGTTTAGGTGGACCCTCACAATTTTGGTAAATTTTTGGTAGAGGAAGCTGTACAGTATATATACATTCTGATTGTGGCCTGTGTGTAGCCAGCCATAGCTGATACCTCCTGGCTAGGTTTTTTGAAGGACGGCATCTACCAATCTGGTATTAGTGAAATTACAAAAAACAGGATCTCAACTTCCATAGATGACATCTTGACTTTTTTCAATGTTCATTTTCATGCATTTTATCTCTTGCCAACCGCATGACAAATATATGCAAGATCGAAGAACCTGACCACCGAACCACACATATGTGTCATTGAGGTCACCAAATGTCCAAATGTCCGAATGAGCTCTCACAGACAGTTCTCGGTCAAGGCTTCTGATTGGAGCCAGCAGGATTTGCCGATGAGCCAATTACGTGATACATCTCTGGGGCATTAAACCCAACTTAAAGGGCCATCCGGAGGCATCGTTGAGCAATGGATATCAAAATATATCTTTTAACCGATCAACAGTTTTCAAACATGCGCTTGATGGTAGATCTCAAAACAAAGACAGTTGAAGACTGGTCCACCAACAGTGAGATAGATCCTAAAAATTGAGGTTTTCTTGAGTTTCAAAAGGATGTCAAGTTTTTATTTGGCAGGATTTGAGAATAAATGATATTTGGGGGTTGTCCAAACCATACTCTGGCCTAGCAGACAATTTCCAGGCACAAACACTGCCACTTGAGGATGAGGCTCACATCATCAACCCTGTGTAAGCTCCACCACCATCTGACCCCTGGCAGGTCTAGACAGACAAGATGGACAGGAACGTTTATGTGGGTCAGAGTGTGCTTCAAGGGGTCAATCACATCAAATACTCTGTCATGCTTTGATCATGTGAATGCATTTCAGAGTACATGCATTTATATGTGCTGAACACAGCAATGGGAATGTGAATGGACCCGAAAAGACTCATTTTGTTGGGTAACGTGAAAGAGTCTCTATGTCAATGCTAGCGACCCGGCTCTTACTGGCTTCAAGTCGCACACCCGGAACGAGAATGCAGAACATTTTCTGAGTCAGCGACCTCAACATTTTTTAAAGCCGAAGTAACAGCATGACAGCCGGGCTTTTTCCCGTCTCGGATGGAGAGCTCAGCATTGGTAGCCTTCAGTCTTCCTTTCATGGATTGTTTCCTTGAAGGTATTTCGGGTGGCCGGTGCTCTACATTGGCTCGTGAGAAAAGTACACTCAAAGTGCAGTGAATATTGACAAAGTATAAAAATAACCAAACCAATTTTTACCCCCCAGTGTGACTACAGTAATATTACACCTGATTGGTTACTTTGGGCCGTTGCACCCTGTGTCTGGTCATTTGTCATTTTAAACAGGTCCCGTTGGGTTATGCCAACCCCCCCGACCAGGCATTCCGACTCGACAAGTGTCCTTTCTGCAGAATAATCCGGGGCTCTTCAGACTTGGTTTTGGGGCCCTTGAAGTGGTTCTGATGGGGTGCCCCTCATGTCCCCCGCTTGATGGTCTTCTGTGAAGACAAAAATACAACAAACTCAACTGACTTGTTGGAAAATGAGGCTCATTGGTTCAACTTCATAAATATGGACAAAAAGTAACCATCAAGATCCACTTCTAGTCCGGACACTTTCCCCCCCTTCCAGTCCGGACACTTTCACCCCCTTCCAGTCAGGACACTTTAACCCTCTTCCAGTCCGGACACTTTCACCCCCTTCCATTCTGGACACTTTCACCCCCTTCCAGTCCGGACAGTTTAACCCCCTTCCAGTTCGGACACTTTCACCCCCTTCCAGTCTGGACACTTTCACCCCCTTCCAGTCCGGACACTTTCACCCCCTTCCAGTCCGGACACTTTCACCCCCTTTCAGTCCAGACACTTTCACCCCCTTCCAGTCCAGACACTTTCACCCACTTCCAGTCCGGACACTTTCAGCCCCTTCTAGTCCGGACACTTTCACCCCCCTTCCAGTCCGGCCACTTTCACCCCCTTCCAGTCTGGAAACTTTCACCCCCTTCCAGTCCGGACACTTTCACCCCCTTCCAGTCAGGACACTTTAACCCTCTTCCAGTCCGGACACTTTCACCCCCTTCCAGTCCGGCCACTTTCACCCCCTTCCAGTCCGGACACTTTTACCCCCTTCCAGTTCGGACACTTTCACCCCCTTCCAGTCCGGACACTTTCACCCCCTTCCAGTCCAAACACTTTCACCCCCTTCCAGTCTGGACACTTTCACCCCCTTCCAGTCCGGACACTTTCACCCCCCTTCCAGTCCGGACACTTTCACCTCTTTCCAGTCCGGACACTTTCACCCTCTTCCTGTCTGGACACTTTCACCCCCTTCCAATCCCGATACTTTCACCCCCTTCTAGTCCGGACACTTTCACCCCCCTTCCAGTCCGGCCACTTTCACCCCCTTCCAGTCCGGACACTTTCACCCCCTTCCAGTCCAGACACTTTCACCCCCTTCCTGTCCGGACACTTTCACCCCCCTTCCAGTCTGGCCACTTTCACCCTCTTCCAGTCTGGACACTTTCACCCCCCTTCCAGTCCGGACACTTTCACCCCCTCACAGTCTGGACACTTTCACCCCCTTCCAGTCGGGACACTTTCACCCCCCTTCCAGTCCAAACACTTTCACCCCTTTCTTCATAAATCTTGGCCAACATGTATTGAGCTATCTTTTTAGTAAAAAAAAAAAATAACCCAAATTAGTTTATAACCAAAAATTAGAATTTTCAATATTATTTTACATTTTTATTTTTTTTTATATTATTATTTATGGGTTTTTTTTCACATACTGTCACCCTGGCAGTACAGTGTCACCATATTACCCATATATGGGTAAAAAAAAAATCTGTTTATTTTTATTGAGATTTTTGAAGATGTAAAACAAAGAAATAATAATATTAGCAACAATGATGATAACGACAATAATAATAATTTATAGTTATTTCTAATTGCCAATTGTAATTATTGTCACTTATATAGATTTTTAAAAAACATTTCCATTTAATTTTTTCGAGATTTTTGATAATACAAAAGTTGTAAAACAAGGACAAAAAGAAAAAAAATATTAATAATAGCAACAATGATGATGATAATGAAAATAATAATAATAATTTATTGTTATTTCTAATTGCCAATTGTAAAAAAATTCTATTTATTTCTATTCAAATTTTTGATCATACAAAAGTTGTAAAACTAGGACAAAAAAATAATAATAATAATAAAAGTAACGATGATGATGATGATAATGAAAATAACAGCAATAATAATAATAATAATAATTTACTGTTATGTCTAATTGCCAATTATAAAAAATATTCAATTTATTTTTATTCAGATTTTTGATAATACAAAAGTTGCAAAACTGGGACAAAATAAAAATAATATTAATGGCAACAATGATGATGATAATGAAAATTATAATAATATTAACAATTTCTTGTTATTGCTAATTGCCAATTGTAAAAAAATATTCCATTTATTTTTATTCAGATTTTTGATAATACAAAAGTTGTAAAACTGGGACAAAATAAAAATAGTAATAATAGCAACAATGATGAGGATAATGAAAATAGCAATAAAAAATAATAATAATTTATTGTTATCTCTAATTGCCAATATGTTTTATTGCTAATTTTAGGCGTATCTAAAGCTAACCTTTTTTAAGCTTTGGACGAAGTAGTGGGGGGGGGGGTTGTACCCCTGTCATGTTTTTGTTGTTGTCTGTGTCATCACTGGGAAGAGCTACCCGTTCTAATTATACCATTGTCTTTGGTACAGAAAAATCCAAAATGTGGAGTTGTCACTAAAACAGAAAATTCTTTTAATTATTAAAAAAAACTGATATTGTGTATTGTCCTTCATCATATAATATTCTGAATAAATCTATTATAATTTATTGCACAGAGATATAATTAGCATAGTGTGGCATATTGGGGGTTGATTTCCTAAAGGCAAATAGCTTGTTGCAGGGGAAGTTGCACGTTCCAAGGAAATTTTCCCCAGTTTTTCCCTGGACATTTCTTCTATAGATCCCTATTTATTGGTCGATTTGATTTTGCTCAGACTTGCACTTTAACCTCATTGTGAAAAAAAATGGTAATATTTACCTCTGCTTTTCCGAATGGAGGACGCTCGGCGACGGTAAAAGATGTACAGAGCGGCACCAATCGCAAGGCCCGGCACACATAGAATCAGAGTAATAATTTTTGTGTTATCAGTGTCATCCTCTATTTCACTTCCTGTCAGAATAAGAAAGATAAATCACTTAAATGGTTCTTTTCAGGGAACGTGGAGCTCACGATTTTACCGATCCAACTGATTAGAATACAAAGTGCTCGTATTAAAGTGACAATAAAAAATACCCAAAAATAATCCATACACATCCTCTACTGTATCCCATATGAAAGAAAAATAAATTTTAAAAACATTCTTCACAAATATATTGATATATATTTGAAATACTACAATTTTGACCGTATTCAATATATTTCAAAAATATATTTCAATAAATATATATATATACTGTATGTTGAAATGCATGGTTATTACAAAATATCTGAAAAATATTTTTAAAAATACATTTCAAATACACTGTGTGTCTTTACAAAATGCAAAATACAAATATATGTAAAAATATATGTTGAAATGACTTTTTTATATGTTAAAAAAAATCTGAAGAATATATTTTAAAAAATATATAATTTGAAAAATATTTTTCATATGTTTAGCAATGTATAAAAAATGCATTTCAGCATATAGTATATATATATATTTTTTTTACTTAAATATATTAAATATGGCCAAAATTATAGCATTTCTAAGATATAACAATATATTTGGGAAGAATATTTTTAAAATATATTTCAAATATATTTTTCTTCCATGCGGGATATGTGTTCTTCTGTGTTTCATTGAATTGTTTCTTACTGTGTTTTTCTGCTTCTTTGTAATGTCCTTTGTGAGCAACTATACCTCTCCTTTTCCTCCTCACTTTCTTTTGAAGGAGCAGTGCACGTTAGTTGTAGTCATGTGCTCTATGCGCACTGCAAATCCCATAGTCCATAGTTCATAATCCATTGACCTGTGTCTACAATCCATTGTCCTTGGTCTAAAGTCCATTGTCCATAGTCCATCATCATTAGTATAAAGTCCATTCTCCCTAATCCAAAATCCATTGTCCTTAGTCAATTGTCCTTAGTCCATAGTCGATCAGTAGAGGGCAGCAGAACTCACTTTCTTGATGCTTCACAGTAGACGCACCGAGGTTGTGCATATCATCCCAGCACATCCTGCTCCCCCTCCCAGAAGTGACTTATCAGCATTAGGCTGGTCACAGGTTCGGTTTAAGGGGACCTGTTCCAGCTTTGGCTTTGCTTTCTTGGCCCATATATATTTATATACTGTATGAAATAGCCAACGGTAGAGGAACCTCCATTTGTCCATTGAAATGATCAGTAGAGGAGAGTGGAACTTACCATCATGGTGGGATGGGTGCCTGCAATTCACTTTCTCTTTCCGCTCGCCATCTATTTTTTTATAGGATATATGGCAACACATTTCCACTTTCCTGGTCTCATCTGTCAACTTTAGGGAATTGTTCAAGCTTTGAAAGTTTTTTGTTGTATTTTTCTGAAATTTTTTGGTTTGATAATATTTTCTATCCCTGTCCATCCAGACAATTGTTGGCTCATAAATGCTTTCCTCGTCAGCTTCACATGTCAGTTCATCCATACTTGATGAGAGCTTTGGCTCACACAGCCCTAGGTAGAATCAATCAGTCAATCAATCAATCAATCAATCAATCAATCAATCAGTCAATCAATCAATGTTTACAGTTAATATTGATTGTGTGCTGGTAACATTTTTCTGCAATTTGTGTTCACTTGGATACGTTCTGAATCATTGGTACAAAATGTGCCGGTAGGGTGCTGGATCCAAATGTGCATGAGAATGGGTATGGATTCTAACCCTTGGGGGCGCTCTCCGTCAGATGGGGTGTTCCTAGAAAACTGAAAACCCCAGAGCAGTCTCGATAAAGTCAATAGAAAAGGATGAGAGCGCCGCAACCCAAGAATTAGTCCACTGAACATTTATTATTTGCTTCAAAAGGTCATAAAGCATAACCAACGCATTTCAGGGGGCTCACAAATCCCTTCATCGGGGCTAGACCTGAAGATGGAGGATTTGTGAGCCTCCCAAAATATTAACTGTTCCTAGAGGTTCACAAAGTGCTTTGAATATCTATATAAAAGGATGAAGGCATCACAACTCAAGATTTAGTCCCGTGAATGTTTATTATTCACTTCAAAAGGTCATAAAATTAAACCAACGCGTTTCATGGGCTCATACATCCCTCTATCAGGGCTAGGTCTGATGAAGGCGGATTTGTGAGCTCCCCCCAAATATTAACTGTTCCTAGAGGTTAACAAAGTGCTTTGAATGTCTATATAAAGGGATGAGGACATCACAACTCAAGATTTAGTCCAATGAATGTTATTCACTTCAAAAGGTCATAAAATTAAACCAATGCATTTCATGGGCTCATAAATCCCTCCATCAGGACTAGGTCTGATGAAGGCGGATTTGTGAGCCCCCCCATTCCTAGAGGTTCACAAAGTGGTTTGAATGTCTATATAAAGAATGAGGGAATCACAACTCAAGATTTAGTCCCGTGAATGTTTATTATTCACTTCAAAAGGTCATAAAATTAAACCAACGTGTTTCATGGGCTCATAAATCCCTCTATCAGGACTAGGTCTGATGAAGGCGGATTTGTGAGCTCCCCCCAAATATTAACTGTTCCTAGAGGTTAACAAAGTGCTTTGAATGTCTATATAAAGGGATGAGGACATCACAACTCAAGATTTAGTCCAATGAATGTTATTCACTTCAAAAGGTCATAAAATTAAACCAATGCATTTCATGGGCTCATAAATCCCTCCATCAGGACTAGGTCTGATGAAGGCGGATTTGTGAGCCCCCCCATTCCTAGAGGTTCACAAAGTGGTTTGAATGTCTATATAAAGAATGAGGGAATCACAACTCAAGATTTAGTCCCGTGAATGTTTATTATTCACTTCAAAAGGTCATAAAATTAAACCAACGTGTTTCATGGGCTCATAAATCCCTCTATCAGGGCTAGGTGTGATGAAGGTGGATTTGTTAGCCCCCCCCCCAAATATTAACTGTTCCTAGAGGTTCACAAAGTGCTTTGAATGTCTATATAAAGGGATGACGGCATCACAACTCAAGATTTAGTCCAATGAATGTTTACTATTCACTTCAAAAGGTCATAAAATTAAACCAACACATTTCATGGGCTCATAAATCCCTCTATCAGGGCTAGGTCTGCTGAAAGCAGATTTGTGAGCCCCCCAAAATATTAACTGTTCCTAGAGGTTCACAAAGTGCTTTGAATGTCTATATAAAGTGATAATGGCATCACAACTCAGGATTTAGTCCAGTGAATGTTTATTATTCACTTCAAACGGTAAAAAATTAAACCAACGCGTTTCGTGAGCTCATAAATCCCTTTATCAGGACTAGGTTTGCTGAAGGCAGATTTGTGAACCTCCCCAAATATTAACTGTTCCTAGAGGTTCCTTGAAGTACTTTGAATTTCTATATAAAAGGATGAGAGTGTCACAAGATTCAAGATTTAGTTCAGTGAATGTTCATTTTTCACTCAAAAAAGTCATAAAGTATAACTGACGCATTTCAAGAGCTCAGAAATCCCTTCATCAGGGCTGGGTGTGATGAAGGAGGATCAGTGAACTACCAAAATGTGTTGGCTATACCTTCTGACCTTTTGAAGTGAATATTAATCTTTGTTGGGCTACATCTTGAGTTGTGGCGCTCTCTTCCTTTTATATAATTGTTAGTCATGTCATACTTCTATCTTTGACTGTCCAAAAAAGTAACATCTACTCTCTATAGGTCCCTTTCATGAAGCAACAAGTCCCTTTCATCAAGTTCCAACAGCATAATAAAAAAGCTGTACATGACTGGGGCTCCATCAGAGAGGGCCAATTGTCCTCTATCCATGGCCATGTAAACGAATGAATATAATTAAAGCTGAATGTCGGGGAAATAACAATGATTGTAGCTCTGTAATCAATAATATATCATTAAATGTATATTTTAAGTATATCAAACTTCGGGGCGCTGATTTCATAGATGAAGTTTAGCACGTAGAAGCTGTGGAACTGGTGTTAATTAAGTACATGGATCTGATTTGGTATCAGACTCTTACAGTTCCTGTACAGCCGAGCTCAGACTGAGAGATAGATAGGTAATACCAGCAGCCAGTCAGTTCATGTGCTGATAGTATTCTGATAGGAGGAGAGAACAGAGTGATGAAGAGATGAGCTCATCACTGCGCTGCTTCTCCTTTCACTGTCCAGTCACAGGCTGGGGGTGGGTTCATGACAGCCGGACCTCAGAGGAAGTAGGTTAATGAATGCTGGTCATCATTCCAATGAGAAAACTGAGGACATCTATTAGACGAAAAGGAGAACTGCAGGGCAGGGATTGAAGGTTTAGGATGCGACAAAAACTTTTAGGGCCAATTCACACTACAAAAATGCATTCTGGACACCTTTTTGCTTACAGTTCACACCACACGCAGTTCCGATGCAGTTTGGATGCAGTTTGGATGCAGTTTGGATGCAGTTTGCCGTGTTCCAGTGCAGTTCTGTGCAGAAAAACATGCAGCCTGTTCTACTTTTTTTTCTGCACGGAAACTGACTGGAACTGAATGCACTGGTATGAACTAGGGCCATTGGAATGCATGGAAAACACTGTGCATGCATTTTTGATGCAGAAAAAAAGTGCACTGAACTGCATCTGGTGTGAACTGGCCCTTAATGTTTTTAAATTTTTTGGTTTTTGTTTTGTTAAGTTCTGCCTTAACCTCCGTAGCGGTATTCCTGAGTGTAGCTCGGGGTAAAATGTCAGTGCCAAAAGCGGTATCCCCGAGCTACACTCGGGCTTACCATGCGGCGCTGCTCTGGGGGTCCCTGCAGCACTTACCTTGTCCTTCGCTCCCGCGATGTGTCCCCTGCAGCGTCCCCGGCCATCTCCTCCGGCCGATTCCGGCATCCGGCTTCTGTGTTCCGGTCCCTGTGATGTCGGGACGTACGGGCGCCGCCGCTGGCGGGAAATTTGAAAATTTTAAAAAATGGCATTTTTTACAAAACACATTTTTCATAGTAAAACATTGCTGTTTCAAACCATTTCACATACATTTTGTCCCGAGTGCTTTGTCCGGCGCCCTGCCTGCATTTTTACTGTTCTTTCTGCCTGGAAACTGAGAAACGTCCATGGCGTCCAAAAAGCGTCCCTTTAGGTCAGACGCGGTTTTAGACCGGCTAGAGAACAGCGATAGTAAATCAGAACCACTTGCAGAATTGAGTGATAATGATTGGTGGGGGAAATTCATCATCAGACACTGAAAACGATTCTGCGACTGAGCTCAGCGATGTGCGAACTTGGCGCTCTATTTCACATTTCAGTGTTTTTGGTTTGATTATATTATTGAATTACATTTATTATTATTATATTATTATTTTTATGATTATTTATTATATTATAATTTATGATTTCGTGTTTCAAATTTTATCCTCCCCGGGATGTTTACTAGACTCTTGTTCGGACAGATTTCAGTGAGTTATTCCTAAGAATTACAGGCCTACAATAAAAAAAACGACATACTTCCATGCAAAACAATGTACCGCTTTGAGCACCAAAAATCTGAAATAATCAGACCGCTTGGGAGGTTAAGTATATTACTTCCCCGATTGCTCGACATCCAGCTACCAAAATCTCTTTTAGCTTTATTTATTTTGCCTTTTCCTTACCTGTCACAGTTATATGAAAAGTAAAACGTTCAGGGCTCCCATTAGTATCGATAATTGTCAGGATGTATGTCCCACGATCCTCGAAGGTGACACTATGCACAGTCACGTTTAGCTGGTTTCTGAATTTTCTGACACAAAACTTCCTATTGTCTGAGCAGTGAGGCTCCATGTCAGTCACATTCCTGATATTCAGCAATACTTTGTTACTATTAATCATTTTCAGGACCATCGCGTGTATTTCAGAGAATGAACTATTAAGGAGGATTTCTATATTTTCTCCACATTCCTTCGTTGTCTCTAATAGAGAGGGAAAATAGATTTTAACCAAATTTATGGTTTTATCACATTTATTTAATTTTAGGTCTATAATTAATAGTTATACAAGTATGGCGAAGATATAGATCCGGGGTCTCCAAACTTTCTAATCAAAGGGCCAGTTTACTGTTCTTCACCCCTTTTAGGGGCGGACTGTTGCCACTGGGAGCAGAAAATGTCCCGGCATTGGTGGGAGTGAACAATGCCCTGTTTTTTGTATTAGAGACACAGTGCCCTGTCATTGGTATCAGTGGGAGGAATAGTGCCCCATCCTTGGTATCAGTGGGAGAATCAGTGCCCCATCATTGGTATCAGTGGGAGGAATAGTGCCCCATCATTGGTGTCAGTGGGAGGAATAGTGCCCCATCATTGGTGTCAGTGGGAGGAATAGTGTCCCATCATTGGTATCAGTGGGAGAATTAGTGCCCCATCATTGGTGTCAGTGGGAGAATTAGTGCCCCATCATTGGTATCAGTGGGAGAATTAGTGCCCCATCATTGGTGTCAGTGGGAGGAATAGTGTCCCATCATTGGTATCAGTGGGAGAATTAGTGCCCCATCATTGGTATCAGTGGGAGAATTAGTGCCTCATCACTGATATCAGTGGGATAATTAGTGCCCCATCATTGGTGTCAGTGGGAGGAATAGTGTCCCATCATTGGTATCAGTGGGAGAATTAGTGCCCCATCATTGGTGTCAGTGGGAGAATTAATGCCCCATCATTGGTATCAGTGGGAGAATTAGTGCCCCATCATTGGTGTCAGTGGGAGGAATAGTGCCCCATCATTGGTATCAGTGGGAGGAATAGTGCCCCATCCTTGGTATCAGTGGGATAATTAGTGCCCCATCATTGGTATCAGTGGGAGAATCAGTGCCCCATCATTGGTATCAGTGGGAGGAATAGTGCCCCATCCTTGGTATCAGTGGGATAATTAGTGCCCCATCATTGGTATCAGTGGGAGAATCAGTGCCCCATCATTGGTATCAGTGGGAGGAATAGTGCCCCATCATTGGTGTCAGTGGGAGGAATAGTGCCCCATCATTGGTGTCAGTGGGAGGAATAGTGTCCCATCATTGGTATCAGTGGGAGAATTAGTGCCCCATCATTGGTATCAGTGGGAGAATTAGTGCCCCATCATTGGTGTCAGTGGGAGGAATAGTGTCCCATCATTGGTATCAGTGGGAGAATTAGTGCCCCATCATTGGTATCAGTGGGAGAATTAGTGCCTCATCACTGATATCAGTGGGATAATTAGTGCCCCATCATTGGTGTCAGTGGGAGGAATAGTGTCCCATCATTGGTATCAGTGGGAGAATTAGTGCCCCATCATTGGTGTCAGTGGGAGAATTAATGCCCCATCATTGGTATCAGTGGGAGAATTAGTGCCCCATCATTGGTGTCAGTGGGAGAATTAGTGCCCCATCATTGGTTTGAGTGGGAGAATTAGTGCCCCATCATTGGTGTCAGTGGGAGGAATAGTGCTCTATCATTGGTATCAGTGGCAGGAATAGTGCCCCATCATTGGTGTCAGTGGGAGAATTAGTGCCCCATCATTGGTGTCGGTGGGAGGAATAGTGCCCCATCATTGGTGTCAGTGGGAGGAATAGTGCCCCATCATTGGTATCAGTGGGAGGAATAGTGCCCCATCATTGGTGTCAGTGGGAGGAATAGTGCCCCATCATTGGTGTCAGTGGGAGGAATAGTGCCCCATCATTGGTGTCAGTGGGAGAATTAGTGCCCCATCATTGGTGTCGGTGGGAGGAATAGTGCCCCATCATTGGTGTCAGTGGGAGGAATAGTGCCCCATCATTGGTGTCAGTGGGAGGAATAGTGTCCCATCATTGGTGTCAGTGGGAAGAATAGTGCCCCATCATTCGTATCAGTGGGAGGAATAGTGCCCCATCATTGGTATCAGTGGGAGGAATAGTGCCCCATCTTTGGTATCAGTGGGAGGAATAGTTCCCCATCATTGGTGTCAGTGGGAGCAATAGTGCCCCATCATTGGTGTTAGTGGGAGGAATAGTGCCCCATCATTGGTATCAGTGGGAGGAATAGTTCCCCATCATTGGTGTCAGCGGGAGGAAAAGTGCCCCATCATTGGTATCAGTGGGAGAAATAGTGTCCCATCATTGGTGTCAGTGGGAGCAATAGTGCCCCATGGTTGGTATCAGTGGGAGGAATAGTGTCCCATCATTGGTGTTAGTGGGAGCAATAGTGTTCCATCATTGGTGTCAGTGGGAGGAATAGTGCCCCGTCATTGGTGTCAGTGGGAGGAATAGTGCCCCATGGTTGGTATCAGCGGGAGCAATAGTGCCCCATCATTGGTGTCAGTGAGAGGAAAAGTGTTCCATCATTGGTGTCAGTGGGAGGATTAGTGCCCTATGGCTGGTGTCAGTGGGGGGCAATAGTATCGCATTGTTGTCCTCTCACTCACACCAATAATGTGGCAATATCCCACCCCCCCACTAATACCAATATTTAGGCCCCTTAAAGTCTGAAGGACAGTAAACTGGCCCTTCGTTTTGAATGTTTGGAGACCCCTGACATAGACTATAGTGTCACATCCTGCTCCCTCCTCCCAGCAGTGACTTAGAAGCTCCAGCCTAGTCACAGATTCACTGTAATGGGACTTGTTTCAGCGTTTGTGTATACTCTCATAACAACAGCCCACGGTAAAGAAGCCTTCATTCGTTGGCTGTACATTCAAACGATTCTTTGCCTAGATTTGTGGAGGGGGTGATTTGTGTTCGAACACGCCAAAAAAGGAAAGGGAATGCGAAAGTTGGTGTGCATGTCCATAAATACATTGTGAATACAAGAACACAAGATGGCGGCGGGACCGGACACATATTATGAGCTCCTGCGCTCCTAGCCCCAATCCGCTGCCATCCAGGCCGCAGCGGACCCCAGCGGGGCCCCTAAGACACTCCCGGCCCAGTTCGGCCACCAGGATTGCCGAACATCCGCCCGGACCATCTCCGCTCCGCCAACCGGCTCCCACCGACCTGCTGCCTCCCCAGGGCCCTCCCCATCAGCCCTGGGTCCTCGCTGACTACCACAGACCACCAGGAACCGGCACGGCCTCACGGTCTCCCTGGAGCCCTCCCTACTGGCTCAGGGACCACCCCAGACCGCCCGCGCCCAGCCACCGGTACCCAGCCGCCACCTCGGGGCACCCAGCGACCAACACCCAGCTGCCCGCACGGCGACCCTGCCTGGGAACTGCTTTGGGCCTCCCAGCACCCTGCGGGCCGCCCAGCACCCTGCACCAGCCGGCCCCAGACCAGGGACCTTTCCAGGACGACGCCGCACCTCCGCCACCTGCATCAAGAGGGTAAGCCTCCCCTATCGGGCACCTACCACTGAACTGCCCAAACCCTATCCAATTCGGTGGTGCCAAGCCTACCACGCGGCCTTACCGCTCCCACCGACGCATGGCCCCTAGCACCCCCAGTCGCTGGCCCACAACATCCACTTGCGCTGCTCACCTCACCCACGGACGCCGAGCTCGACTGCGACCAACCCACTCCACCTCCAGACGTCGGACCTCACCACCTCCTGCCAACGGCCCTTCTACACCTCCTGACGCCGGGCCCTTCAGCACCATCAGCGCCTCCCGATGCTGAGTCCTCAGCGCCTGGCCCTCAACATCCGCCTGCGCCGGCTCACTTCGTCCCCAGACGCCGAGCCTTACTACAGCTGCCAACGCCTAGCCTACTCCACCTCCAGACATCGATCCACACCACCTCCTGATGACGACCCTTCAACTCCTCCCGATGCCGGGCCCTTCAGCACCCTCAGCGCCTCCCGACGCCGAGCCCTCAACACCTGGCCTCAACTTCTCCGGTCTCCGAGCCTCCAGCATCACCAGATGCCGTGCCTACCAGCACCCCAGACGTCATGACCTACGACCCCTCCGCTCACCGAACCACCACACCCACTGGTGACGTGCCGCCACACCCATGAACACCAACCTACTTCACCCGCAGACTACTACCAACCAGCTGCTGTCCCTGCTGCCCTCCTCTCTCCCTCTCCCCTCCCAGAAGAACTCAATAGACTCCTCCACAGCGCTACAGATGCTCTGCTTCACCATCCCTGACCTGCACCCCCTCACCTCCCACGGTGTTTTGGACACTCTGATTCGCCATCCCTGACCAGCACCCCTTCACCTCCCCTGACATTTCCAGCACCCCACTCACCCCAACATGCCGCCCGCGCTCCTCCTCCTCGTCCTCCTCTCCTCCATCCCTAAAACCGCCTCCCTCTACCCGCCCACCCCTGCTAAGCAGCTCTATATCGCCCCCTCACTTCTCCCCTCTCCCCAGTACGGCACCCACCACCTCCTCCTGCTACTCCACTTCCCCGCTGACCCACTTGCCACCACCTTCAGACCCACACGCTCCTACACCTCCCGTTCCCATGCCACCTTCCTCACCCTCCTCCTTCTCATATCAGCTGGGGACATCTCCCCGAACCCTGGCCCCTCACCACCTCACCCCCCCCCCCATAGAGTCCCCCCTGCTCACGCCAGCCGACGCAACCCCCTCAACCTCATACATGTACCCCTCCTCCCCATATCTATCCCCCCTCTCTCGGTTGCACTCCTGAATGCCCGTTCGGTTTGCAACAAGCTTACCGCCATCCATGACCTCTTCATCTCTCGCTCCCTCAACCTCCTAGCAATCACCGAAACTTGGGTACAGGCCACTGACTCCACCTCCCCTGCGGCACTCACCCATGGAGGTCTCATCTGGACCCATTCGCCAAGACTGAGCGATCGCAGAGGTGGTGGTGTTGGCCTGCTCCTATCACCGCTGAGCACCTTCCAGGTCCTCCCTAACCCACCCTCTCTATCCTTCCCCTCCTTTGAGGCGCACTGCATCCGACTCTTCTCACCCACCCCCCTAAGGATCGCAGTGATCTACAGACCTCCTGGGTCCATACCCCTCTTCCTGGACAACTTCGCCGCCTGGCTCCCCTTCTTCCTCTCCTCTGAGCTACCGACCATCATCCTCAGGGACTTCAATATCCCCATCAACAACAACAACCTGGCTACTTCCCAATTCCTCCACCTAACCTCCTCCTTCGCGCTCACACAGCACACGCAATCCTCCACCCACATCGGAGGGAACACCCTGGACCTCGTCTTCTCCCACCTCTGTACCCTCAACCAGCTCTCTAACAACCCCTTCCCTCTCTCTGACCACCACCTCATCACGTTCTCCATCTCCCCTTCCCCCAACTCCCCCTCCCAAAAACGCCAAACCATCACCAGCCGCAATCTCTGCAACCTGAACCCGGCTCTCCTCCACTCGGCCGCCGACCGCCTACACGACAGCATCCTCCCACTGTCATGTCCTGACCTAGCCATCACCGCGTA